>NC_061842.1:2591168-2598668 GCF_019202785.1 Penaeus chinensis
TCCTTTTTTTAACCTTTTTTTTTCGCCGAAATAGAGTCTATGTTGGTATGTGCCATTGTATTCATGTTTCTTCCATACCTTTTTCTTCCTTACTTTCTTTCTTTTTCCCACTCTTTTTCCCCCATTCGAGTGTTCGCTTGTACGCTTCGGTGTCCCATTTCGAACCCGATACACAGACAGGCAAATATTGTAAGTGAGCGTCAGTGAACATAAGTACTGAACCGAATCGTTGCTGTTCAGGTGCATTGTGCATTTTTAATGTATGTGCGAGCGTGAATATGCAGAAAGGAGTCACTCAAGGTCTACCATGACGATGTACATTTCGTGATAACTCGTTCGATGGAGAAAGAAAATATTTATTGATTGTATAAACAAGAGTGCACGCGGAAAGACACTTTATATGCTTGAAGGGTATACATGTGTACATAATGTGCACGGGTGATCACCTACAGGAATGCTAGCATATGAACACATACATACATACATACATACATACATACATACATACATACATACATACATACATACATACATACATACATACATACATACATACATACATACATACGTACATACATACATACATATCTGCATACATACGTGCATATATATATATATATATATATACGTACATACCATACGTACATACATACATATATACATCTATCTGTCTATCAATCTATCTGTCTGTCTATCCATCTATCTATCTATATATCTATCTATCTACATAACTCACTAACTATAGCATGTCTACCACTCGATCTGCCTATCTATATCTATCCATTTATCTAAATGTCTCTCGCTTTGTCTGTTTCTATTTGTCAATCTATCTCCATCTCTCTGCCTATCTGTTTAGCCATCTAACAATCACAATATGTGTCAATCTATTCATATATCTATATCAATCTATATCTATCTAATCTATTTATTTATCTATATGTCAATCTAGCTATCACTCTAACTACCTATCTATCTATCCATCTGCCGACCTACCTTCCTACCTACCTACCTATCAAGCTATATCTCTGTCTAACTATCTATCTATCTGTCTATCCATCTCTCTATCCAAATAACTCACTAACAATGTCTACCGCTCGATCTACCTATCTCCATCTACCCATCCATCTATGTGTCTCTCGCTTCATGACATTCTCTTCTGTATTTTCCTCTCGTCACTTCACGGAGAGAGAGCAGCGCGATACCATAGCGATTGCAACGAGGCAAAACAAACAGTATCAGCTGATCTTCGTCGGCAAATTGCTTTTCCAAACCGGTCGGTGTTTAAAAATCTCCGTTTCCGAATTTCGATGCTGGGTACCCGGCCTTTTTCTTGTTTTTCTGACATTTTTTTGAATTGAAAAATCTACTTTTCCCACCGTCAAAAGTCCAACGAGAACCACTTTCACTGCAAATAGGCATAAAAAGGGGAGGAAAAAGACGAAGTAAGCCATTACTTTCTCCAAGGAGTAAGAACTATTTAGATATAAAAAAAAACTGTACATGTGATATTGGCCGATTAGGGAAATTCAACTCGGACACGGGGGAGTATATGGGTGTGTGAATGTATGTAGGTATGCCCGTGTTTGCGCTGGTGAGTGTGCACATTTGGAGGCAGTGAAAAGGGATTTTTTTTTCTAAATTCTGTTAAAGGCTTATGCATGATAAGCAGATTTTTTATTCGATGTTTTCTGTATGTGAGAGTGGATGTGTGATGACTGTGAAGATCGTTTTCGTGAGTGAAAATGTATGCGTATGCGTGCCTGCATATATATGTTTGTTTGTACACACACACACACACACGCGCGCATATATCTATATATATATCTATATATATACATATATACAAGAGTGCAGTGACGAGGCGCGGAGAAGGTGCACTGTGCACGCGTATGACCTCCCCCCACCTCCCTCTCCCCCATGGGCAAAGAATAGGCGGTGTGTTTGGCGTGTGAGTCGGACCACGCCTCAGGACCTCTGAGGGCGTCCCCACCCCCACTTACCCCTCTCCCTTCTTGTAGGGGTGATAATAAAAGAAGTGAAAAGAAAGAGAGATTGACTTTTGTCGTATGCAAAGGGAGGTTGTCTGACAGCCCCGAGTTACGGGCGGGTGGGCGGGAGGTAGGCTGGAGTGGGCGGGTTGGGGGTGGGGGTGGGGGGGATGGGGAGAAAGAAGGGGGAGGAGGCGGAGGAGGAGAGGGGAGAAGGAGGGAGAGGAGGAGGAGGAAGAAAGATGAAGACGAATAGAGGTGAAAAGGATGGGGAGGTAGAAGAAGGATGATGATTATGGGGCAGGAAGGAAGAGGAGAGAGAGGAGGAGGAAGAGGAAGAAGAGGGAGGGAGGGGTATGAAGGGGAGGAGGCTGAAGAATGGTCAAACGCCCAGAATGAAGAGGTCAGACCCCAAAAACTCGACCGAGAAGGAAAAAAAGAGAAATCTAGCAAGTCCGGTAGCGAGCTAACTTTCTTTCGTACGGCAGACTTGACCCGGCTTGTGATAGACGCCCGCGACACACCATTCCGCCGCTGCAACCTGTTCGAGAGGGAAATGCACACTGAGCTTCTTATCGTTAGGGTCCCTCGGAAGACGCGCGCCGGAAATTTTCATTTTGATATTTATTTATTTTCTGTTGATTGTTACTTTTTTTTTGCTGATTCATTCATTTTCTTTCCTTTTTTCTCGCTCTAGTGGTTTCTCTTCTTCTTTTTAAGGTGAGATTTTTATGAGATGGGGGGAAAAAAAAGTTTAAGCTGCAAAAACGGGCATTCGTGATGAAAAAGAAAGTTTATTACCGCTTTTTCCCATGATTTTTTTCCCCATTATTGATCCAGATGAGAAAGCCGAAGAAGGTTTACTATTCTACACATCAATTACGATCCTTTTTTTATGAAATAACTTATCACGAAGCCTCTTAGAAATCACATTTTTTTTTTTACAACGGGGAAGACCAAGAATGTTCTTACACGACACATTTAGAAGCCAACGAGATGTATTAAATGTTTTTCACTAATCTGCTAGAATATACGTACGCACGAACTACATGGTCTGTATACGTACGAGAATGATAATCCGCCACATAACGTAGATATAAGGAGCGATATGACGTAACAAGATCATATAAAGATATAGGCTAATACGTTAATGCTCCGACGCAGGGTATTGACGGCAAGGGGGTTGAAGCCTGCTCGCTTGGGAAACTATATTTACGAAATCCACCTTTTTAATTGTCAAACTGAAAATAAAATTTAATGGAGAAGGAGAGAGAGAGAGAGAGAGAGAGAGAGAGAGAGAGAGAGAGAGAGAGAGAGAGAGAGAGAGAGAGAGAGAGAGAGAGAGAGAGAGAGAGAGAGTGAGAGAGAGAGAGAGAGAGAGAGAGAGAGAGAGAGAGAGAGAGAGAGAGAGAGAGAGAGAGAGAGAGAGAGAGAGAGAGAGAGAGAGAGAGAGAGAGAGAGAGAGAGAGAGAGAGAGAGAGAGAGAGAGAGAGAGAGAGAGAGAGAAGAGAGACAGAGAGAGAGAGAGAGAGAGAGAGAGAGAGAGAGAGAGAGGGAGAGGGCGAAACACAGACACAGACAAAGACAGAGACAAAGACATTAAAAAACAACTAAATCCAATCTCGTATTATCGTAATCCTTATCATGGCTCCTTGAAGAGAAAAATAAAACGATTTATGACTACCATAACGCCAGGCGTCCCCAGCGCGTACCAGCCCTCCCGGTTGAGAGGTGGGGTATGTTGTGATTCATTCTGATTAGAGGCAATACGTTCAGTGAGTCAATTTAGCTTCTAATGGGCGTCGTGGTGCTCCAGGTTGTCACGTTTTCGTGTGACCCTTTTGTTGTTTTCACTTCTCGGGTTGCCACTGGGTGAGACAGTGGCACAGATGCGATTTTTTACAGATTTGTGTTTTCAAATGTTTGCTTTCGCCCACAGTTACATGCAAATGTCCCCGTGCGTGGTGTGGTTTCTTACACACAAATGTTTACACATGCGCGATCACACTAATAAGATTCTTGTTCATTCACCCTCGAAGTATCTGCTTCTCTTTCCTTATGCTTTCCTTTTCTTTCGTTATAATCGACGTGTTTTCACTTCCTCGCAATTGCCTTTGTCATTAGCCTGCAAACTGAAATGCGGCCAATCGTGTGTGTGTCTATACATACATACATACATACATACATACATACATACATACATACATACATACATACATACATACATACATACATACATACATACATATTTATATATATACATATATACATATATATATCTATCTATATCTATCTATCTGTCTATCTATCTATCTATCTATCTATATGCTAATAAGTGTGTGTGTGTGTGTGTGCGTATGTGTGTGTGTGTGTGTGTGTGTGTGTGCGTATGTGTGTGTGTGTGTGTGTGCGTATGTGTGTGTGTGTGTGTGTGTGTGTGTGTGTGTGTGTGTGTGTGTGTGTGTGTGTGTGTGTGTGTGTGTGTGTGTGTGTGTGTGTGTGTGTGTGTGTGTGTGTGTGTGTGTGTGCGTATGTGTGTGTGTGTGTGTGTGTGTGTTGTGTGTGTGTGTGTGTGTGTGTGTGTGCGTATGTGTGTGTGTGTGTGTGTGTGTGTGTTGTGTGTGTGTGTGTGCATATGTATTTTTTCTTTATTTCTTTATTTCTTTACTTGCTTTTCGATTCTTCAGCAGATCTTCCTTCCGCCAAACTCATTACCTTTCTGCTCGATTGCACTTCCTTTTCCTGTTCGCTGCATCCCCCCCCCCCCCCCGCGCCGAGCAGAAGGGAGGCGAATTGAGGTCACACCTGTTTGCCTGTTCTCTGTTTTAGGCCTACCCGAATTTTCTCGGGCGAGGCGGCGGGGTTGCGGTTCTATGGTTCGCCGGGTGGTCGGGACACGCTGCATTGGCCTCCGACTCGTCCTTCCTCGGATAATAGGCCTTGTGGAAACGGGACATTAGGGCACGCTTAACGGACTGCGAGGGAAAGCCTACACTTACATTCCCACGCAGGTAGATTTCTTCCACACCGTCGTATCAATGCCTGTGCGTGAACCCACTGAATAAATAAAAAAAAAAAAAAAAAATAAATAAAAAACATGCGTTAGAGATTTATAATGAGAAAAAGAAGAAGGAGAAAAATATTTATCGTTTTATGACCGCATTTTCCTTCTGACCTAGACATCAGAATCCACATTTTTATCTTTCTCTTTTTTTTTTTTTTACTTCTCGTTCGGCAGGTTGTGGTCTCCAAGAACCTGTGTGTGCTGGAAGGTTAAAGCCTGATGAATGCACAGTCTGCATACGGGTGTAGTGTCTCGAGCAGCTGGTCAAACGAACCGATGCTAATTATCGACGGCGTATTCGCTAACCCGACGCCCAGTCTGTTCTGCTCCGGGAAGTGGTTACAACACCATTCATGTATTAATCAGTAGAAATGTCATGAGCGTCCCAGAAGGTGCGGTTGGCAAATCGTTACCACAGCCATATTTTCTCGTGCTTCTCCCCTTCCTCCTCCCCCCCATCCCCACCCATATCCTAATGAGAACGTGACCGCCGCAGCGACGTTGGCTATCTCCCGCTCCTTCTGTCGGAGCCGCGCGTGGTACGGAGGAGGGGATGGGGGGAGACGCGAAGGAGAAGGAGGAGGAAGACCGGAGGGGGTAGAATGGGAAAGGCAAAAGGGAGGAGAGGGGGAGGAGGAAGGGGAGGACTCAGTAAGAGTAGGATGGGGAAGGCAAAATGAAGTAGAGGAGGAGGGAGAAGACGGTTGGGAGGAGGAGGGGGGGGAGATGATGATGATGAGCAGGAAGACCAGAAGGAGTAGGCGGGGGGAGGATAACAGGTGCAGGGAAGGTAAAAGGGTGGAGCAAGGGTGGAGGAAGAGAAGAGGAGGGGGAGACGAGGAGAAGGAGGAGGAGGGGGAAGACCAGAAGGAGTAGGAGGGGGAAGGTAAGGGGGAGGAGCAGGAGAGAGGGAGAAAGGGAGGGGGAGTGCATCTTGTCTTTTAAACCGAGTTTCTCGATGTGGTAGTTCGACCTTCTTCGGATTGTAACGTATTCCAGGGACATCATTATCCAAGGTAGGGTTTGTGCGAATGGCGAACGCGACGCAGACTCATCAGATGCGCTAGACGGGACTCCTATACAATGTCCGTTATGTAGAAGGAGGCCAGTGATGACGCACCATATAATCCTGGGCCGCTGTTTGACTTAATGACGCGGGCTGTTTACTTTTGGTGAGGAGGCGAAGGAAGGAAGGAGTTGTGGAGCTTGGCCGGAGACCGCGCGTTCGTAAGGAGGCGGGTCGGGCGTTCTGTTGATGACGGTTCACGCGGCGCCACCGGCATCGCCTGTCCTGATAACAGCTGATGTTGGCCGGAAATCCTGATGGGGCTGCCAGTCGGGCGCTGCTGAACGCATTGACTACATTGTATTTTTTAACACGTAAATACGCCTCTGCAGTTCCTTGGTCACTTAAAGTAATAGGATTTGCCCAGGAACAGTCGCACCTGAACAAGGGGCCTCGAGAGGGCGAGATTTTTCACTCCACAAGTAAACAATGACAGCGTTACGGCGCGGCAGCCTCGGGGAAGTCAGCAAACCGTTCGGCTTTATCGCGGCCTTCCCGACGAGAGCCAAGTCGAGAGACGTTGAGTGCGAGCCTTTTGCAGGTTATTATGTACGTAGTAACAGGTGAGAAGAAACTAGTTTAGAAAGAGCAAGGTGAAGAACGTGTTTTTTTATGAGGAAGGTCTCGCGTGTTACAAGAGAGAGAGAGTGTAGGTGCACGTTCGAACGGCGCCGGCCTCCGTCAGACGCAACTCTCGTTCCTGACTCAAATATTGACACCGGCCTCTTCTTCTCTTCGTTTCTCACACTAGAGTTACAGGCGTTCGCTTTTAGTTCATTGTGATACAGTAGAAGGACGATTACAAGGTATGGGCCAAAAATGCATACCTTGGCAATCTACCCCCGTAAAAATAACAAATAAAAGCCAAACAAAAGACGAATAAATAGATGAACGAAGATACGCAAGATATGTAACCTTCACATGTGATGTTGTCATACACCCTCACCATTAAAACCCGGGCACGCTATTTGCTCCCTTTGCTCGCTCGTGATCATGGTTAGAGTGATGGTGGTATCAGCTGACGTCACGGCGAACACATGGCGACGCATCTGATGGATTAGCGAAACCGTAGCTGCACCGGCGTGCTCTCGGTGCGGCGGGAGACAGGCGGCAGCAGCATCTTCACTCTTGCAGGGTCGTGAGAATTGCACTCACATATTCACGAAGGCAAAAAGCACGTATTCATGGTAATGACACTTTCCCAGTTGCTGAGGCAGGCATTGGGACGCGTTCAGGATAGGGGAGTAAAAAAAAGAAAAAAAGAGAATAAAATAAATGGGACTAGAAAACAGGTCTCACGCCGCAGCACCATATGATTCACGTGAGGTCTGCGTCGGCGAAACAGCCTCGTCGAATAGGCAAAATCTGCTGCTAATACCAGG
>NC_061842.1:2616168-2618668 GCF_019202785.1 Penaeus chinensis
TCGTTTTACCGCGTTGACTTGGATTTTAATGATCAGGAAAACATTTTTATTATTAATCATAGAATATACAACACAATCAGAAATGTGTATCTAGTTATATTCAGTCTTCTTTTCTTAATCCTTTATGCAAATCTGTCCGAAGCTTGTTTTGTAGCAAACTATACTTTCAGGCGAAGTAGAGGACGCTGCTACCTTCCCTGCAACTCACATTTGATATTAAAGCCATAAAGCAAATATCTGCTGTAATCAACTCACGTAGCGTTGTAAATCGACGAAGTGAATGGCTAAAAGATAAATAAAGGTGAATGTTCGTTCCTGTGCAATTACTGCAAACGTTGCTGGAATGTTGCCAAGTTGCGTGATCCCTCGATAGTTCATTGAAAGATATTATCTACAAAAGAAAATGCGGGATATTTAAGCGACAGAATCACATGCATTTAGAGATCAACTTAGTGTAATTGACAAAGTACTAGCAATCGCTATTAATTCAAATATTCATTAAAACTGATGAGTAATATCCGGGTTTCAGGTAAGCGCCGTAGCATACCTGTGTTTACTCGCAAACACCAGTGGGAGGTGGTGATGGCCCGATAATTTTCACTTTACTTCGTTTTACGCTTTTCCAACACGCCTTTATCTCTAATTATTTTCTTCGCGTTGGCAGTTGCTTTGATAAGTTATGTGTGATGTAAGTTTGAAAAATCAGTTCGTATATAAGGAAGAAGAACCGGAATTGTTTGCACGATGGTTAGTGGCTGGCGGTTGGTTGCGACTCCGACATGGCCTTGAGTTCTGCGGGACAATCCCTTCCCTTGCAGCGGCGATTTTCGACTCGAAGAAACGGAAAAGGCGTTGTCACAGGCCCGCTACTGTTCCAAAGGGATGACTTTGTCCCTCTCTAAAAATACCACCTTGTCTAAATAACTTTAACGCATGGCTATTGTATCACCGGGAGGCTGGCGATAGTTGGCAGCTAACGGATGACGCAAGGGGCCGGGAATGTTACGTAATGTCACCAGATGACAATGGGGTTGTAAACACCCATAGTTCTCGCAGGATATTATGTATTTCTCCACATAAGCATGAAGATCATCTTTCCAAGTTAATATTTCATAGAATGGTTAACATCTAAATATCTTCAATGGCAAAGGATTTGGGATAGCGACCGCGGTTGGCCGGTGCGCAGGCGAATTCAAAAAAGTGGCGGGAGTTGGTGGCTGGGCGATCGGCCTGGCCATGTGACGCCATGTGGGTTCCCGGCTGCCGTCTCTCCGTATCTCTTTCCCTTATTTACATGGTTTTGAAAGCGTGAAGACGGACTGCAGACTGTTGCCTGTTTGCTGCTACTCATAATCTCCCAAACATGCGGCGAAGAAAAGTCAATTTAAAGAGGAGAAACTTCGGCTTAGATTTGCTCCGTTGCGCCCGTACAGGGATACCATACAGCAGGTATATTTGCAGGCAGTTAGGGTTTAATACGGAATGATGCACATATTTAAGAGTTGGAATAATAAGTCATGCCTATGATTTCGTTTGACGGAGATTAAGATCTTCAAAATTCGGTGTTCGTATGAAGATTAATCTGCATATTATAATAAAGGATAATGTAAGGATGGTAATTATAATGGCAAAATGTGCAACATTGTCCTCTGTGACGTGATTCTCCCTCGATGCCTTGTATTATTCTCCACCACCACACTCTTTAATCCGCGACCTGCCTTACGAGGCCACTGCCACTGCGGACGCCACACCACCATAAGCATCACCACACACACCACCGCACAATATGACGCAGCACTACTCCGGCGAACAGGCTTCATCCTCGCCGTGATACCGGCCGGCGCGCGTTCGACCGCATAAGTGATGGGGATGATGCGGATACAGTGAGGCTTGGCATTATCTTCCTATGGCACGATCGAGGGCGAAGGATGGGGTAGATTGGTATTGCTAGAGAAATAGATGTTTTCGTTGGCGATGATCATACCCTCGCGGCCGTGGTAATGTCATATGTATATCTAGTGTTAGTATCATGTTTATCAGTTTCATTATATTATTTTGAAATCGATTGAACCGTTATGGTACCGTACATGATGCTGGTAATAATGATTATTCTATTCTGTCTTATTCTTATTCTTATTCTGTATCATTATCGCCAAATCTGATTTATATTACGCTGATGTGTGGCAGTGGCAGTCGTAACTTGTGATATTGTTATTTTACTGCTATCACACTGTCGTTACCCCCTGATAATGTTCTGCCATCACTGCCACGTTTTTACCAGTATCATCTTCATGCCATGTCGACCTCCACCGCCACCACGATCGCCCTCATCAGCGAAGCAGCCAGCATATCAAAGAACCAAAGAGACGAACAGAATTTGCCATGCACGAGGGACGCCGGCCTTCCGGGCCAATGAGAGGTAATGCGCGGTGCCTTCCTTCAGCTGGCTCCCTCACTCAGCCTCACTCAGCCTCACTCAACCTCACTCAACCTCACTCAA
>NC_061842.1:2623668-2641168 GCF_019202785.1 Penaeus chinensis
TTCTGCCTCACATACATACCAGCTGGATTTTGCATTGCATTGCAGGGGCAGAACACGGCTGCAGCCTCCCTTCACTCAATTACTTACCCACTTACTCACACTCCGATAACTCACTCATACTGACAGTCACTCGTATTCACACTTACTCATAGTTACTGACACACTTGCTGATTCTCACACTCACTCGTACTGATTTACGCTCACCCTTCCCCCCCCCCACTCAATCAGTCTCAATCACTCTTTCAATGTCATGCTTGCTCCCTCACTCTCGCTCACTCCGGCCGGTGCAACGAGCGTGACCAAAACGAGAGGATTGTGAATACTTACTCCTCTTATTGTTTTAATCGCCTTTTGCGAAAGGGATTCGTTTAGGTTACGACTTGCCCGAGGGAGGAGAGCACGCTCTTACACGCCTTGTACGCGCATACATGCTGCTCTAGCATTGTTATTCGCTCGCACGTTCACTTGAAAACATGCACTCGCATGTATGCGCACACGCACACGCGCACGCACACGCACACGCACACGCACACACGCACACGCACACGCACACGCACACGCACACGCACACGCACACGCACACACACTCACTCACACTCACACTCACAATCACAATTACACTTACACTTAAACTCATACGCTCACTCATCTATTTACTCATACTCACCCCCACACACCCACCCACTCACCCACTCACTCACAATTTCACAAAGGAAAACAGACGTCCCACATCCTTTCCGTTTATCATATCCTGTCCTGATATCCTATGTGACGTTTTCGTGGGTAACTGTCATTATTCGCGCGTTTTTCTCTTTCTGAATTTGATTTGTTCTTTTTGTCTGTCGGTCTGATAGATATTCCTTGAACTTGGATCCTACAGATGAGTTCGTTTCATTGGGAGACTTCCGGTTTGTTGCTGAAGGAACCGTTTTGTGAACTAGGGCACCAGAGGGCACGTCTTGCCCCCTCCTCTTGCTCCTTTTCTTCTTCCTCCTTTTCTTTTTCCTCCTACTCCTCTTCCTCTTCCTCATGCTCTTCTTCTTTCTTCTTCTCCACTTCGTCCTCCTCCTCTTCCTCATCCTCCTCTTCCTCTTCCTCATGCTCTTCTTCTTTCTTCTTCTCCACTTCGTCCTTCATCCTCTTCTTCTTCCTCACCCTCTTCCTGCTCGTCCTCCTCTTCTTCTTCTTCTTTTTCTTCTTCTTCTTCTTGCTCCTCTTCCTTCTCTTCTTCTTTTTCTTGCTCCTCCTCCTCCTTCTTCTCTACCTCCTCCTCCTCATCCTTTTCCTCCTCCTCCTTCTTTTCCTCCTCCTCCTCCTTTTCCTCCTCCTCCTCCTTTTCCTCCTCCTCCTCCTTTTCCTCCTCCTCCTCCTTTTCCTCCTCCTCCTCCTCCTCCTCCTCCTCCTTTTCCTCCTCCTCCTCCTTTTCCTCCTCCTCCTCCTTTTCCTCCTCCTCACTCCTCCTCCTCCTCCTCCTCCTCCTCCTTTTCCTCCTCCTCCTCCTCCTTTTCCTCCTCCTCCTCCTCCTTTTCCTCCTCCTCCTCCTTTTCCTCCTCCTCCTCCTCCTTCTCCTCTCCCCCCCTCCTTCTCCTCCTCCTCCCCTCCCCTCCTCCCCTCCTCCCCTCCCCTCCTCCCCTCCTCCCCTCCTCCCCTCCTCCAGTTCTTCCTCTTCCTCCACGCTGTCACCTTCAGGTCGGGCAAAGTGCCATCTAGGAAACAGGGGGAAAAAATATCGACAAAATATTAGAGATTTTGTGTTTAGTATCTGTCATGAGTGTAGTCGAAGGTCCCGGTGTGTGGCTGTTGCAGTTGATTCCCACGTAGAAATGGCTGTAGACACTTCATTACTTATATATAGGATTATTTAGCAGTTTCTTTTTGCCTGTGATCCTCTTGTCCATGATTATTATTACTATTATTGATTCCACTATTATCATTCCTGTAAGTCTGACCCCATTTTATTACATCCTTTATGTTGTACGTAGAATGTGACTTCGGTATCTAGATCCCCTGCTTTCTTGTCTGAAAAAAAGTGATTTATTATGGTTGTGAAATAGCCTTTATTTATGCAAGTCTCTGCTTGATTCCCCTCTGCTTGTTTTTGGATCGGGAGCTGCAGATTGGCTTTTGTTGTGCCCCCCCCCCCCTCCCCCGCGCCCCCTCGACCTGCCTGAAGGAGGAGGGGGGGGGAGAGGGGGAGGGAAGGCGGGGCGAGAAGGAAGAGAGGTCAGAGAGGAAAGCCCACTTTCTCTCTCTCTCTCTCTCTCGTTTCTTTCTCACTCCCCTGGCTCATATATATATATATATATATATACATATAGATATATATATATATATATATATTTATATATATATATTTATATTTATATACATATAGATATATATTTATATATATATATATTTATATACATATAGATATATATATTTATATATATATATATATATATATATTTGTATATATATGTATATGTATATATATGCGTGTGTATGTATATATATATGTATATGTATATAAATGTGTATGTATATGTTTATTATACATTATATATGTATATATATGTATATAGAGGTATACTGTATAATACAATGTAGATAAAAAGTGGCCCCCTAAAGTCCTCTGCCCCCAACTGCAAAAGCTAAACTCATCATCCCGAGCCTTCTGTACATAGTCTTCTTCCTGGGGTTTTCCGGCTCGCGTTCAGTCGCAGCCGCCCTCGTCGCCTCCTGTGTCAATATATTGAGCATAAGTCCCGGCCTGTAATATGATTTGCTGATTCGATCTGTTTTTCTTTTTCTTTGCAGGTGAGTGTCGTCTGGCGAGCAGTTGGTTCATAAGTATTGGGCAACGGGGAGAGAGAGAGAGAGAGAGAGAGAGAGAGAGAGAGAGAGAGAGAGAGAGAGAGAGAGAGAGAGAGAGAGAGAGAGAGAGAGAGAGAGAGAGAGAAGGAGGGAGAGTGCGTGTAGGAGAGAGAACGAATGAGCGAATGAACGAGAGTAAATATGAAAATTAGCGTGTGTTCATGTCTGTTTATTGCCTTTGATCTCACGTGTGACCCGCGATGGCCCAGCTCGGTCCCCCAGGTAAGTTTCAAGGGCGTTGAACTGCAACCAGAAGAACGTGAAAGGAATTTAGAAAGGAACCGTAATCGAGGCCGTCTTGTTATGTTCATAAGACGTGAACAACTGAACATATCAAGCCGCCAGCATGTCTAGAATGGGACTGCCTTTGTTTCTTGAAGAGTTGACATTTAGGTTTTCTCATAATTAATCAGTCATTGAAAGGGATCCCCCGTATGGTAATGTTAAGTAATAATTGATAAGTTTCGTAATTGGATAGATAATGAAATTGAGCATTTATCCGGCCAGTGTTTGGTGGGCATAGAAACCGGCCTGTCACCCTTAGGTCAATAATCTATCAATGTTTCATCGAAGACGCCCATCCTTCCTTGTCTTGGAGGGCGCGAGGACGAGCTGGGGAAGAAGGGGGTGGATGGCGAGAGTGAAGGGTGGAGGCGGGGATGAAGGATGGCCGTGAGTAATTGGGTGGACGCCTGTGCTGACCGAGCTCGATTTTGAAGGTCGAGCCCCCGCCGAGTGAAGACCTTGACAAGCAGGAAACCGTGCCAACGTCGGCTCGTCCGTCTTCACGTGATCGGCGACTGATACTTTATCAGCATCGATAAGGGGTCTTACGCAATGGGCGCCGACCAGGATGTGAGATAAGGGGCGGAGTTATACCGGCCAGCGTGACAGGCCAAGATGTGAAGGCCGAGCGAAGATGTGAGGGAGGCTCGAGGTGACGGGCGGCCTGGAGCTGCAGTTTATGTCATTCCATACTATGCTGTATTTTCATTTTGTTTGTTATTTTGTTTTTCCGGTTAATATCCTTCGTAGGATTGCTGAGTAAAGACTGCAAGAGGTATAGAAGGAGGTGGGCGTGCGCGTGCATGTGTAGGTTTGTGAATGTCCGCGTACGTGCGTTAGAATACACTGCATGTGCTCAGATAGTTGTAAATGAGGAGTCTTGACTCTGAGGGAACAGCATATTCATGTTGAAGTTGGAAAATGTCTCGCTATATATCTCTTTCACAGTGGATACCATGTTTAATAGGACCTACACAGTTCCTTTAACAGTTTTAGCTGAAGTCTCGTAGGCGTTTGTGTAGTGACGAGAGTGGTATTGATCAGAGGCCTGAGAGGGCAAGGGCGGTTGCGTGGGCGGCCCTGCCAAGCCTCGCGGGCGGGAGTAGGCTTAAGGCGGCGCTCCTGGTCGGCGTCGTCGCCTCGCTCGGCTGTCGCGCCTAAGACGATCAACTTGGATTTCGAATTTGATTTCCCTTGGCCGTCTGGGAAAGTGTGGGCCCGGGAGGTAGAGGGATTTCGTTCGGATTTTGTGCCTCTCTCTTGGCCGCGCTGCGTCCCGCGGCCGGACATTGCAGCGGCGTCCTGAGTAGCAGCTGCGGTTGTGGGAGATGAGGTGGTTTGATGTCGACGGCGGGAAGAGAGGAGGCGATGGCGAGTAAGGGGTGATAATGAGTCAATTATGAGTCATCAGCGGCGGAAGGGAGTGTCCGCAGGCCGTGGTAGCGGGAAGCGAGTTGCCTCGAATGTTTGTCGTTTCCAATGGGAGGTCGAGAGCGCGGCGCTTCGAGAGCACTTGTGGAGAGCGCGTTCGGAGGGTTCTGCTGCCAGCCAGATGCGCCTTGGTGCCATGTGCTCTGTTGCCCTTAATGAAAGCTTGATTACCGTGGAATGGCGGTGTTAATGGCAATAAACCTTAAGGTCGGGTGGGTGGGGGAGGGGGCGTGTCTACGCTATCGAAGACAATCTGGCAGCAGTTTACGGCTCATCATGGCACCAGGAAGGGGGGAGGATTTCGCTGTCCCCCTCCCCCCTCCCTTCTCACTCCCTCTCCTCTCCCCATACACTCCTTGTAGGTGGCTTTATCAACCCAATTATTGATGAAGCCATTCATTACCCGTTGTTCGTGGCGCGTAGGTCAGGTGTGGCGTGTTGAGGCCACACCCGCGAGGCGCCGCTTCCACCGCCGCCTCCACCGCTGCCGCCGCGTGGTCTGGCGCGCACGCCAATCGCTCGCTCGCTCGTGACACTTGCGTGACTCACGCCGAAAGCCTTCCCACCTGGTGCCACGGTCTGTCAGGGAACCACGTGGCACGCTTTGATTGGCAATAACCTGCCCTATCCCGCCGCGGAGTCTGCTGCAACTGACACTTGCTGGCAGAGCTGGTGTCACTGTTGTTATTGTTGTTGAAGTTGTTTGAAGTTCATTTGCCGCTGTTGTTGCGAATGTAAGAGACAAAGGCTTTCTGATCATCCTTTTATAATAACCTTTAGGAGAGCGAGATTGGGAGAGAGAGAGAGAGAGAGAGAGAGAGAGAGAGAGAGAGAGAGAGAGAGAGAGAGAGAGAGAGAGAGAGAGAGAGAGAGAGAAAGTGAGAGTGTGAGAGACGGTAACGGAGAGAAAGGAGAACAGAGAAAGAGGCAAAAGATATAGATAGGATACAGGGTAAGAAAAAGAGGAGAAGAGGGGAGAGGAGAAGAGAGGAACCCTAGAAGCCATATATAGCCTGGGGTCGGTCCTCCTTACATTATAATTGATAGAGAGCTAAGGACGTTACAGGCAACACTTTCCTAGCCTCTGCAGCTTCCGTTTTCTTCCTTCTTACTTTCATATATGTTTCCTTCTCCTCCTCCTCCCTGTTTTGTTATAACTCCTCTTCTATTCTGCTTTCTCCATCTTTTTTTCTCACTCTACCTTCTCCAGCGTTTATCATCTCGCCATCCATACATATTTTGTCCTTATTCTTGTTTCCTCTTCCATTATTTCATTATTCTATCATCATTCTCCTTCTCCCTCCTCTCCGTACTCTCCGAAAGGAATGGTAAATCCGGACGTCATTATCTTCGTATAATAGTGTGTGTGAGTGAGTGAGTGTGTGAGTGTGTGAGTGTGTGAGTGTGTGAGTGTGTGAGTGTGTGAGTGTGTGTGTGTGTGCGTGTGCGTGCGTGCGTGTGTGTGTGTGTGTGTGTGTGTGTGTGTGTGTGTGTGTGTGTGTGTGTGTGTGTGTGTGTGTGTGTGTGTGTGTGTGTGCGTCTGCGTCTGCGTCTGCGTGTCTGCGCGGCTGCGTGCGTGTGTGTGTGCTGTATATACGTGTACCCGATCTGACAAATATTTTTCAAACAGTTCGGCTGTCCTTTTAACAAAATAAAAGAGAAAAGTTGTCGAGCATCGTAAATAACAGCTCACTCTTAAAAGAAAAAAAAAAAAAATCGGCATTCTTAGTTCCCCAAGCTACGTTCGGTCTAATAGGGCCGCCGTGAGGATCTCAGCGCCCTCGTTTCCCTCGCATTGCAAGAAAATCGAACGGAAACAAAGGCTAATGACCTTTCGTGTGCCTGTTGTGGTGTCGTTCTCGCAGGTGTCGGAGTATCACGTTTCAGCTGAACATCATCTGTCATGTTTCATCTACTTAAGCGCTCGTCTGTCCCTTGTGTTCCCGTCGCCACGGAGACGCATCGATTGTAACGTAAGCTGCGGTAGTTTTCATTATTATTATAATCGTTAACTTTCATGGGTATATTTTCTGTGTTGTTTTATCCCTTTCGACGATATTTTAAGCATTAGCTTTTTGATCAGGTTTTCTGCTTGGTGCAGTTTCGAATCGAAATGATGCGGGATTCTTGCCTTGATATTTCTCAAATAGCAACGGATTGGTTTCCGATATAAATCGTATCGCGGTGCGCCTTGCATGGTGATATGCCTTTTATAGCTTCCGATATAGTTTAGGGGTTTTCTTTTCTTTTTCTCCAGTTTATTTCATCGTTAGGCAGGTCATGGACATCCCCTGGAGCACGGCATCGTCCCATAATGGTTATGGACTCTCATGGCACGGTCTCGCCGATGCCCCTCGCTCATGGCGCGGTCGGCGCTTTGGCGTTTCGGTTCTGGGGTCGCGATTCCCGCCTGATGGAAGGTGGACGCTAGAGAAATGGATGATGAGCAATTTGATTGCGTGGCTTATATTTGCCGTTGCGGTTAACGGTTAAGTTGATTTAAGTTTTCAATTTTAATCGAAACGGATTTCAGGGATGAGCAGTCGCATGTTTAATGGCAGGCGAAAGAATAGCTCTCCGAGGACCCATATACTGAGGTTCATTTTAAGTTCAGGAATGATAGGTATTAGACTATGTTGATGAATAAGTCAAATCAAATCGAATTTGAGAAAGGGTTGACGCAGTGAATCCCAATATAATCTTTAATAGGCGGCCCCAGTATGCTATCTGTGGCCTTTGCTTTCCTCCGGTTGGAACCTTCGATTCTCTTCCCAGAATATCTCGATGCATTAGACAAAGAGGACCTCGTGGACAGGAGGAATAAATCACAAAAGGAGAAGGTAGACAAAATCCAGTGAGGAAAAAAATCAGGAAAATCTTTGTCAGTACGACAAATGATCGGATTTCCTTTCCCGTCTCATAAGGTGAAGGCGAGGCCAGTGGCGATATTATTTTCATGGCTTACTTGGTAGACCGGGCTGCACACACCCTTCGCATTTTAGTAAAAGTTTCTCATCTCAAAGTATTATTGAAGAATAAGCCTTGTCACTTCCTGGTGCCGTCCTACTACAAGAAATCGTGGGTCTCGCTGTGTAGGCTGCCTGCACTGCGTCAAATAGATGTGGTCGTTGTCCTTCACCTCGTGGGTTCTTCCGCCATTTCCTTTGGCTTTCGAGTTTTTTTTTTTTCTGTTTTCCGGGTTCTTTTTTTGTCAGTTTGATTTCTTCTAGATATTATTATGTGTTTTCTGATTTGGGATTTTTTTTTTTTTTTTTAATTTAAACTTGGCACTCTTCACATGGTTTCTCAGAACTAGAACTATATTATATAGGTATATTTGTGTATATATATATATTTTTTTTTCATATGTTACCTTTGGAGCTCGGACTCTATACATTAATTGAGATTGATTTGAATTATATATTTATTTAGTTGAATACTTTATAAGTTTTTTTTTTTTTTCAATATGATTCTGGGTATGTCATGTTCCTTTTGGGAAGGATCAATTTCATAATTGATCAATATGTTTTTATGGTTTCATCGCCCTGGATTCTTTCTCCCATATCAGTTATTTATTTATTGTTTTCACTTACATCTATATTTATCCTTATTACGTTTATTGATCAAGAGCGAGATGCGGTCACTACGCTATTGTTTACTAGTTTTGATGTCTTTTTATTTGCACGGTATTATGATTTATTTCATGCTATTAATTTCCAAAATATTTTATCATTTATTACCTGAAAATGGTACATGTATTCTAGTTTATGCGATAAGCACACATTTTCTTGTCGATATTTGAAAGCTAGCGACTGGAAATAAGTGAAAGTATGAAGAAAAGAAAGAAAGATAATTGGGAATAATCAGAAAATAGAAGAAACCGCTGCTATTCGAAAGGAACTTATCATACGATGTAGGATCGAGAGTGCCAATTGACCGGCATCGCCATAATCAATACGCGAGAGAAATATTTTATAGTAATTTGACAGGTCGCGTTATAAATTAGGGAAAGTGTGTGGTTTCTCACTGCGCGTCGAGTTTAGTTTGTTGACTGTTCTTTTACTTTGATATGATAGTTCGGCTTTTAGAATGAGTGGCAGAGGTTTTATTAGGGGTGGAATAGACAGGATATGAGGGAGGAGAGGTTAGGGTTGTAGGTAATTTCCAGCAATTGTTTTAGTCTTATTTTTTCGATGGTACAGATGGCTCGAAGCATGCAAAATTACCTCAGTTTAATTTTATGACACGTGCAGATGAAGAAGAAGTAATATTTAAAGTTATTTTAGGATATTGAAGTATAATAATTAAGAAAGTTAAAAAAGCTGAGGGTAAAAGCCCATGATCCCCCCCTCCCCCCTTCCCCCCTCAGATAATGTTGAATTTTCTTTTGATTAATAACGAGGCAGAACGACGAGGAAAACTGATAAAATGGAGATAAGGTAGGTATTGTACAGTTGCAGATCAATGCCACTGTATGAGATGTGAAAGAAGGGGGTGATTCTGTGTGAATGATGAAGAATGTAATTTGATTGATATGGGTTATTCCCTGTTTTGGTTTGTTTCATAGTGTGTGGCTTATTCATATAGGTTGTTGGTGGATTGGCATGGTAAGTGGTAGGTAGATGGTGAAGGAATGATGAGATTTTACATTGTTTTATAATGCAGATATAAACTAAAGAAAATATCCAAATGAATAAGACTGTAGGAAACTATTGCTCTATATGATATGCTTTAAAAATCAAAAAAGAACATGATATAGATGGTAATCAGATAGCATATTGCTACATTGTTTTTGTTTGATCTTTCAATTTTATGCATAAGTCAGTGAAAATTAAAGTTAAAAAAATTAGCACAAAGAGGAGGAAGAAGGAATGTTTCACTAATTTCTGATATGCTTTTTTCAGTTTCCTGGACAACCGAGTGGGAGGTTTCTGGAACTGGATGTTTACCCTGAGCAAGGTTCCTGAGCTGGGCGACACAGTATTCATTGTCCTGAGGAAGCAGCCACTGATCTTCCTCCACTGGTACCACCATGTTACCGTCCTGCTCTACGCCTGGTATTCCTATTCCGACTACATTGCCACTGCCCGCTGGTTTGTCTGCATGAACTACTTGGTCCACAGTGTCATGTACAGCTACTATGCCCTCAAGGCTCTCAAGTTCCGTGTCCCACGCTGGATCTCCATGGGAATCACCACTGCACAGCTAGCTCAGATGGTCATGGGTGCCGCCGTCAACATCTGGGCCTACCAGGTGAAGCAGGCAGGCAACGAGTGCCATGTCTCTTACGACAACATCAAGATTTCCCTCCTAATGTACATCTCATACTTCGTCCTGTTCGCACACTTCTTCTGCCGTGCCTATGTTGTCAAAAGCGAGAAGCAGGTTGGAGCTGCACAAGACAAGAAAGGCTCCTTGGCCTATGAAGGCAAAAGCACAAAAGGCAAAGTGGAATAACCACTTGCAGGTTAAGCTTTGGGTTAATAGGATGTCACATTTCAATAGTTGTATGTCTGTCTCACAAAGAAATAGAGGAAAGTGGTCACCCATTGATAATTCCTTTGAATATTTTTTAAAAAGAAGCATTTATGGTAATGTGCAAGAAGTTATTCTCTGACTTTCCCTAGAATACACCTGCTAGACTGTTGCAGTTTGGAAACAGAATATTTGAATGATTGGTTCATACTAAAGGTATATCAACACAAGCAGCCAGTTTGAATGCCACCTTTTCAGATTTACTTATGAACCAGTGAGATGAATACTGTATTGCTAAAAACATCCAACATAGAATGCAAAACTTGAATATATTTTTAAAACAGCAGTTAATGATAATAATGATAGATCTACATGGTGTTATTACAAAGTATGATCTTCTCTTCCCTCCATGCATTTGAGGAATATTGTGAATAATTTCTTAGAATGCTGATACTGAATATTATCTTTGAATATTGTACTTTCTTTCATAAACTGTCAGGTGTCCATATCTCATAGTATGGGATGTTGTATGCACAAGTAAAAGTATTTACATTTTTCATGAAGCCCTTGTCTTTGGAGTTCATGCTCTTACTGCTTCCTGTTCTTATTTGGAATCTGATATTTCTTATTCTAATTGTTGTCAATGTTTTAAGATAAAACATATATTTGGAAAATCCTGCATGCTTTTGATCAGGTGACTGATTGCCCAGAGAGAATCCAAGTCCTGATCTGAAAAAGGATTACTTGATCAGGTTGTGATATGAGGAACAAATTCTTGGGGTCCATAACTCTAGTGTACTCATCATGTTTTCTGATGAAAATGTTACATTTTCACATATTTCTTCCCCCTCCCTTCATTTATTTTTTCTCATGTAATTTTTCTCCCATGACATGAAAAGGAACTTCATGAACACTTCTGCGAAAGTGACAACCCTTTCTTAGCCAAAACATTCCCCAAATGTCACCTCCTTTCTGTCTTCCTTTGATCTCTCAGATGCATTCCCTTGTCTACATGATTATCTTTGGTTGTTATTTATATATTATGTTGTTATTTCTTGTTTGTATGTTTAATTTGATAATGTCAGAGAGGTATTTGTAGGTGCTGATCAAGGAAGTGTTTGTGGCATACATCTTATTTTTGAGATGACTTCAGTCTGTTTTGTTTTTTTTCTTCTTTTTATGCCTTTTAAGTATTTTTCATCTGCTTTTTTAAAAATATGTTTGTGAGACAATGTCTTTACGTCTCACCTGTTTTTGTACGAGTAATGTATCAATACTAAAAGAAGAACGCCTTGTATAATTATTTTTTTCTCCTTTTCAACGGTCACTGGCTTTAAGTATTCTTTGTTTTATGTGTAAAATGGTCATATTCCATTATTCCAGTATTAAACCAGTGTTTTCTCGCATTTCTTTTATTTTCTATGCACTAATGTCCAAGTAAGAGTTGACCGCATTGCTATTTCCTTCACGGAAGATACCTCAATCCTAATTTTATAATGTCGCATCGAAGTTATGAATGATATTATAAGAAATATCATATCATAAACATGTATATATCATATTTAATTAGAGAAAAAAAAATATTTAAACAAGCAGTCTCAGTACAGATCTCATTAAAAGCTTGAGAAGTAACTGGAGTCCACAAAGGTATGGTAGTCTACCTTCATTATACTGTTATGTATCAGATAAGTCCGTAAAATCAGCTTAGACTTTCGTGAGAAATACTAGAATGACTAATGAGACTAAGAAAAGTAGATGTACAAGAGTTTTTAGTAAAGCTTTTTAATGAAATTCTGATATCTGGTGGATTCTCATTGCATCATAATTCTGTTGTTGATTTATATATGTTTACTTGCAAGAGCCTTTGCTTTCTAATGCAATCTTTAAGATGGTGTTCATAAAATTGTAAGGTAACACAGGGTTAAGGTGGCTGCAAATTTGTTATGAGGAAATATTTTTCTAGTAACATATTCTGAATCTGCTATGGTTTTCCCTAGATGTTCCTATTTATTCTGAATGTTGGTAGTTTTACTTTCCTAAAATGCAAAATCTTCATCCAACATAGAGCATTCAGTAGTATTGGTATAAATTAATGGTATAAACACAAATATAAGTTCACTTTAATTGAAGCTGTTTATTATAAAGGGCTACATTTTCAGAAATTAAGAATGAAAAGATCTTCTGAAATACCTTTGTTGGTGAAAATTATTTGTGGATCATTACTGTACTGATATTTTTGGTTGTACTATTTTGGCATTGTATACTGTAATCTGTTCATATATCAGCAAAAAAAAAAAATATTTCTTTAGATTATAACCTTAACTGATAAATAGGTTTAGCATTATAAACTGGAGAACATGTAGTTAAAGGTTGAAAAATAATTTGTTAAAAATATAACCAGTGAAATTGGTGGTTTTGAGCTTACAGGATCTCTCTCTAAAAAGTTGCATTTACATGTGAAGTCTTCTGACAACAACTTATTCTTCTCATTTTTCTTTCAAACATTCCTTGTTAGTTGGCGTCTGCACAAAATAAGTATATACATTTTGTAAGAAACTTAGACGTGTTAATGTCTTAGTAGTAATATATTTTTTGAACATGGTATTTTTTCAGACCAAACCATATTTGGAAGTCTGAGTAAAAGTTATCACTCTCTTGTGGTTTAATAATTATGTGGTGACTTTCAAGTATATGCACAAAGCTTCTTGTCCCGAAATCAAGCTGTCTTCTTGTCAATCAGTTTTGTGAGCAACAAAAGTGGCATAAATGCAGATAACTGCACACTTTTTATGCTCCATTGTACATGTTTTCACAAAAGTCATGATTTCCCTTGCAATATTTCTGCCTCAGGAGTTGCAGAATAAATGATATCAGTATGTGGAATATTGCAAATGAAATATGAAATTAACCCCATAAGAGCACTAGTGTTAGTTGATCCTGCTTCCACCCAGCCAAGGGTGATAAGCACTCTCCTTGCCATACTCCAAAGTAGCAGTGATGTTCTCTAGCTCAAAGTGCTGTTTCCACAGATACACAGATGCGTGTGGCTTCCTAGGAGGGTAGTCACAGTTAACTTAATGGTAGATTGCTGATCCATTGCTATTGGTAGGAACCAATGTGTAATTTATAATGTTCTCCTGAGCTATGCTATAAAAGATAAAAAACAAAAAAACAAAAAATAGAAAATAAACTGATTTGTAGGAGGTACCATGAAGTTTCAGCACTGTAGTCTCAAATTCTACTCCCCTCCCCTTTCTTTTTCATTTTTATTTAATTCTGGTTTCTTCCCTTGTTTGCATCATGGTCGAAGAAAAAGCTATTTGTTTCAAGTGTGCCCCCATGAAAATAAACTGCCTTACAAAGTACAAGGCTGGTTAGGTGAGCAAGACAAAAGTGTAATTAATATTTAAGCAAAATTAAATTTCCTCTCTGTGAGATTTATTTTGAACAAATTGTCTTGTCATCTTCCCACCCCAAGGCAGCATGTACAAGGTGTGATGGGGTCTTGCTAACAGATGGTCTCTTGGAAGAGGAACTTATACAGGAAAATGTCTTACTGCTGTTAACTGTTTAGATCAGATCAGATTACCAAGAACTTGTTAATTATTAATCTGCTGTATTTGTTAAGGCTCTTGTTCTGTTACTCTTGTTCAGGATCGTTTCCATTTTTTCTTCAGCATAATATGTACAGGATAAATTTATGTTGATTAAATTTTGGCACAATTTTGATAAAGTGTATTGCAGATGTGTATTCCATATATTGTACTTCACTTTTTGTATAAAATATATAGATAGAAAAAACTTTGTGCTATTACATAATACCTTTTTGGAAGTTCACTCATTCTTTTTTAAAGGGCAGGATACTAGCAATAACAATGAAATATGATGTCTTGTTCCAGTCCATGTTCATGAGCAATTTTAAAGAAAAAAAAAATTGACCTTGCAAAATATTTGGAACAGTTGAGCTGCACATCAGTTAGGTATTGATACTTCCTCTACTATTGTGTAGGTCACTGTTGCTAGAATTGTATGTATCAACAAGTCCATACTGTTATGCTGTAAATCATACTACCTTTTTTTTTTTTTTTTTTTTTGTAAATTCCTGTATTTAGTTGCCCTTCCAAGTTAATGTTTTCATTAACAACTGCCTCCTGCAACCAGGTTGTAAAGCACCAGAGGGTTACTACAATGCCTGCCTGATGGTGTGTGACTGTTAATAAATAAATGGAGGAATGTTCACCCTATTTAATTAACCTGACCCTTTTCCATTAATTCAGGCATAGAGAACATTGCATTTTGAAGCATATGTTGAATCATATCAAAATATAATATGAACTATGGGTCTATAAAAATACACCTATGGATATACAGTTGCATGATCAAAGAAATATAAAAACACAAATAAACAAGGTTGAAAAAAGTAAAGCTAAAAGTAATATTCATTTTATTTCAAACAATACTTAATGCTTTCAATAAATAGCAGATAAAGGTTTAGAGGATCTCCCTAAAATTAGATACACTCTTTAAACTTAAAAATTTAATTTACAGCCCAAACTATTGTCAATAACATCTTAAAATAACATTCAAAACTTGCATACCAGATAATGACTATGGATATACAGCATTTTGCACATATATCTGATGTAAATGCATATGAAATGATGATTTGCTGACATGTGGGAACTGAAATGCTTATTTAAACATTATTCAACCATTTATTGCTGCCATCATGGAATTTGAAACAAAAATTGGCTGAAGGGTGGAGGAAAAGTACAGACTTCCTCTTGAAGAAATACATCTAAGTCTACTGGCTAACATTATATGCACTACTGATTCTCCTTATTATTTCTTCTCTAGTATTCATTACCTTCTACTTGCTTCAGTACAGTTAACATATTCCATATCTGGGGCTGAAATCTCTGCTCACTTTTATGCAAGACACTTTTGCTTGAATAAAATAGCTATCTACAGGGACAGGTGTTTTCATAAAAATAAAACCTAACTTAGTGTCTGAATATCTTTTTATATTCTATATATGGTAACCTTCCACAAAATAAATAATTACAAATAAACTAGTATTACATGAACACTAACAAATACACCAAGGCATTATAGTTTTCCTTGTCAAAAACATACAAGTGGTTTAGCCAGTAATTATAATTATATATGATACTAATTACCTATGCAGTGAAAACATGATGGCAAAGCACCACTTTACAGAAGTCAAGTATGATCTAACAATATAATCTATTTGAGTACAAAGCCATATTCAATGTTAACATTTGATGAAATTGAATAAAACCAAAAATATTGCTTAAGAACTGTTAAAATTGATATCCTTAATATTAAAAAAGAAATATCAAATCAATATCATGGTCATACTATTTTGCAACAGAAAAAAAACTGAAAGCAAAAAGCATTATATCAGCAATTAATACATTTAATGAATTCTTCAGTGAGATAAAAATTACAAGACATACTTGCAAATGGTAAACTAGCCATAGGATAATGATGTTTACATAATCTTAAATTCACATACTTTGTGTTTTGGTAGAATTTGTTCATGCTGAGATCTTTTACCGAAATACCACTTAAAATACCAATCTCACAGTATCTGGCTGCCTGCTAACCCTTTCATGATAAAACACTTAAATTAACCAGATGTTTTTTTGTTCTTTGCTGAGCCAACTTACCTTCTTCCTCAGACTTGACTAATTTAACTGAACAGCTTTTCAACATCTCCAAATACTTCGTCAGGTGAACGAGTGGCATCGATCTTACGTACAAGATCCTGCCCTTCATAGTGCTCAATGATGGGCATTGTGGCATTCATGTAGGTGTCAAATCGCTTCTTGAGGGACTCCAGGTTGTCATCTGAGCGGCCAGACCCTGCGGCTCCCCTGTCCAAGCATCGCTGGGTGCACACCTGGAAGGAGGGACTATGAAAGTAGCTGTTGCACTATACAACATATGTCAAATTGTAAAGTTTAAAAAACAGAACCAATCTGATTACAGCAGAAAAAAAATTAACATGCTGTTAACCCATTGGTGATGTGTAGAAAACTAAAAAAAAAACTCTACGCTCTGGCGAACCATGGCAACAGCGCCGACTTTGAGCGCATGAATTCGGTACATCAAGCCGAATCACTGCCTCGGAACGCTTTGACGGGCCACCGCGGCGAACAGCCGCACACCACATTTCGAGCGTATTGTTATGACGCCTATAGGCGTGACCCGTCGGGAAGAGGTTAATCTTCACTGTTATATTAACAGTGATGATTGATGATTATGACTGATGAGGATATGATAATGATAATAATGGCAAAAAAATATTATCATCATTATTATAATGTTGACAACTATGGTATTAGTAACAGAAATATAACCTTTCCCCATAAAATTCAAGAAATGGGTTAAACAGGTGAGGTCAAGTAGGCCTACTAAATGACACCTTGGTAAATAGCAATTGTGGAGCCATCTATGAGTAAAAAATAATAAAGCAAAACCACACTAGACATTCCATATAGCTGGCATCAATGATAACTTGATAATCAATTATTTTGTACATTTCTTGGCAAATCCTGAACAAAATTAAACTAAATCTAAATAAAACTCCATTTCATTATTAAATAATTTAACAACTGTATTTTCTGCAATGCTCGTCACTTTAACAAAAGTATCCACACACAGGACGTTCCCAAAGCTAGAATTTTGTTCTATCATCCAAACAGGCTACCTAATATCATGGTTACATTCTTAAATCTTTTCAGAAAATTATCTAGCACTCAGTAATGTTGTCCTGACAAGGCTGAACAAATTTTGAACATAATTCAGCTACTATATATAATAATGATTTAAAGTAAAAGTCAAGATAACCATTTCAAAATCCTGGATTTCATCTTTATCTGAAGATTTTGAAACTGCTGTCTCATTTTCCTATAAATGTAGTTCGTGTATATATATATATATTTTTTTTTTTTTTTTAAATCTCAGTATCAATCTAGTAACTTGTTTTGAAATTTGTATTTTAACCAATATCCTTCAATCATTCATATTAATCTTGCAATATTAAATGTAAATAGATATTCTAAAATGAACATCCATTCACATACCGAACATAATAAATATGTCATATTGCTATGACAGTTATAATGGATTGCTGGGATCATGTTGAACCTTACCTCAAGAGGACAGTTGAAGAAAAGGACGAACTTCAGGTTAACCTTCTCGCCCATCTCTTTGTTCCAGCCTTCAAGGTTATTTTGGTTCCGAGGAAATCCATCAATGAGGAAGTCCATTTTACCTGAATCCTTGAAAATTAAAACTCCAATTGAGATTTTAACATCAATATACACACACATATAAATAAAGCACAATTATCATTTCTTACTTTTTCTTCCTTCTTTTCATTTTTACTGAAAAAACAAAACAAAAATCTTATATTTTCATGTCT
>NC_061842.1:2653634-2656134 GCF_019202785.1 Penaeus chinensis
TATATATATGACATGAAAGGCTCTCAACTATGCATGTATACCGTACGTGAAATCCTTACCCGTCGGACAATATAAAAAAAAAAAAAAACTTTCAGTACAACCACACATTATGCGGACAAAGTGAATACACAAGTAAAAATAAAATGTAAGATATACTAGCATGTTGAGAATATTAGCGAATCCCGTTGTGGCGCTCTCCAAAAGACGAGGGCTTCCCTTCCTCACTTGGAGACCACGCCATGTGGGGAAAGCAGTGAGATTGATTTATTAAAGGGAACACCCTCGCTTAGCGATCACTTCAGGTGATATAGTAACAGCTGTGATTGCAGTGCAAAGACCTGTTCATGTGATTTGGTGACACTGATATCTCAGTTCAATTACGAACTCGTATAAGTCAGGTGATTCAGTAGCCGTGATTTCGGTGCAGATAGGCGTTGCGGTTCGAGTAGTAGTGCTGGGTTTTCGTAGCCTTATATACTGTATAGCAGGGATGTCGAAAGGGAAATCAGTGCATAATCATTGTCTTAAATTAGTTTTTCGTCTTTCACTTTGTTGTTTTGTGTCTTTGTTATTATCCTGTTGAAAACGTAGGCTGCGAAACTGAGCCGTGTGTGAGTCCCTTGGCCTTAGTAGGCGCGAGCGGCATGCATCCCTGCGACCCCCGTCCTTCATGACTTGAGGCAAGGTCATTGTTGCTTGAACTCTCCTGCTCTCGCTCGCACACTTCAGGGATTGTGGTCCACTGCAGCTGATGGATCAATCGACGTGAGAGATCTTGAAAGCTCTGCTTCAATACAATGTACAGCCCGCAATTGCTTTTGCAGGCGGTAGAGTCACGGTATTGTGTTTTTATTGTTATTATTATTATATTTTCAATTGTTATTGGAACATTATTTTTTTCTTAGTCATAGCATGTAAGACAATTATTGCATATTATGTAAACCAGATTACGTACAGCATGGCCTTAAAGGTGAATATACCAAATCTCTTGTCCTTAGATACAGTATGAAAGAGGGTGTGGGCAAGACAAAAGAAATGGCTGTGAAACATCTTAATTCTATTTAGATCGGCTACTTTCTCTACCAAAAATAGTGTGTTTTCTCCCCCAACTCTTTTTCTGACACCTGTGGTAAGTGTCAATTTTTAATCAAACAAGATAAACTAAAGCAAGATTTTATTTTTACTTGTTAGCAACCTTTATCTCTCTATCTATCTATCTGTCTATCTATCTTACAGGAAAGAGAATACTTAAGACGTAAACTTAAAGAAATCTACAGCCTTAAGTGGTAATTCTTCGAGGTGTGAGCAAAGAGTTCTTTAATATACACTCTGCCACGTTATACTGGGTACCTTAAAGATGTAGAATCTCCTATGTTTTATTTCGAGCTACGTACATGGTTAAGTTTTTCGGAAAATTACTGCTATATAAAACGAAAACAAGAATAGTAGTGTAAGCACAATATGAACAGATATATAAATAATCAAATTCAAATATGTAATATAGTCAAATCAAATCAATTAGACCTTTGTCTTGGACTTTCAAATCCCCAATTCTGGTACATGATGCGAAGTAATACACTGCTAATAAAATTGGCTGATCCTCGCCGTAAATATTTAAAGAAGGATAATTTTAGACACGACGGAGATGAGACACGAAGAAGGCTAAAGGATATATTATCTCTTTTTTTTCAGGCTTATATCTGTTCGCACGCACGCCGCATTCGCAAAAATACACACATTCAAACACAAACACACGCAATGTAGCAGATTTAGACACTCATGCATTTATTATCCCACACACACACACACACACACACACACACACGTATGTGTGAGTGAGTGAGTTTGTGTGTGTGTGTGTGTGTGTGTGTGTGTGTTTGTGTGTGTGTGTGTGTGTGTGTGTGTGTGTGTGTGTGTGTGTGTGTGTGTGTGTGTGTGTGTGTGTGTGTGTGTGTGTGTGTGTGTGTGTGTGTGTGTAGAAAGAGAGAAAGAGAAAGAGGAAAAGAGAGAGAGAGAGAGAGAGAGAGAGAGAGAGAGAGAGAGAGAGAGAGAGAGAGAGAGAGAGAGAGAGAGAGAGAGAGAGAGAGAGAGAGAGAGAGAGAGAGAGAGAGAGAGAGAGAGAGAGAGAGAGAGAGAGAGAAAGAGAGAGAGAGAGAGAGAGAGAGAGAGAGAGAGAGAGAGAGAGAGAGAGAGAGAGAGAGAGAGAGAGAGAGAGAGAAAGGAAAGAAAGATGTTCACACGAGAGGGAGGGAGAAAGAGAGGAAAGGAAGAGCGTAATCATTCCTTATAAACCACACATCCCTACGGCTTTGAACGAAACACGTGATGCCAACAGCCCCACGAATAGGCGTGTGTGATGAAAACTATTTTGCTATTTATGAAGGGACACCATTAATTACGTAAATTAGATAATGAAGAAATTACTTGCACGATTTACCGCATGAAATGTAAACGCTTAAAAAATCACTGATAGAAATTATATAGTAAGAATCGTATAATA
>NC_061842.1:2661134-2666134 GCF_019202785.1 Penaeus chinensis
TATATTTATATTTGCATAATCTTTTGTAGTTTAGTATTATCCCGCACCGAGTCACTATATGCAGCTGCCTTCAATTTTGTGTTGTGCCGCACTGAAAGCGATGCCTTCCAGCCAATCTTTACCTTCTGGTCTTTGCAGTACCTGCCCAGGCGGTTGTTGAAAACATTCCGGTTTGGGGCAGAGAACATTTTTCCGGTAGTGAGTTGCAGGAGTCACTTAATTTGTTCATAATTGCATGCTTCATACTGTCATGCTTTTTTTATTGTTTTCAATTATTAGTTTTCTAAATCAACCATTATTTATGACTCGTAGTTGAAGCTGACATAACTCTGATGAAGGGGAATGTTAACCAGCTTTCATATGAGGATAATTTTGGTGGTTTAATTTTTGACTAAAAAAAAAAAAGAAAAAAAAAGTAATTTTTTTTCTGAAGCTTGAAATTACTGAAGATACTTATACAGAATTCTTTCATCGTTAGAAGACATTTGCAGCTGGTACATTCTTATCATAGGAAAACCAATAATGAGATAAAGAAGAGTTATGTTTGTCAAGGTATTCATAGGATATATAAAAGCTTTGTTTTTCTAAACCCTTTTTTCTCAAGCATGAATAAATAAAGATATCTCTTATCCAGTTTTAATGTTTTGTTTTATCTTCTTTACAGTGCTTGGCATTTCTTTTTTTTGTATACTTTCTTAGAATATATAAAAAGGATTCTTCTCACTTTCAGATTTAACTTGTGTGATTTGTCTATTCAAATTTCCTTCAATATTTGATTATAGGTTTAAGGGCTATCAGTTTGTAATAAGTTGAGTGTTCAGACAGTGTGCCAGGATTATAGGTGGGAGCTGTGAGGGAAGAATAGGATGGCAAAGCGTAAGGAATTGAACAGGCAAGACCATGAGTTCTTTGTAAGGATTCCATGAGTCTTGAGATGTTGCATGGGAGAGACTTCAGTTTCTGTGAAGCATTTTCTTTTTTTTTTTACTGTTTTTAAAATTTGTATATAAGACTTATGAACTGTTCATGTTATTAACTGTAGAAATGGTATGAATGAGAATGAATATATTCACGATAGAAAATATGTATTTGACCGGTTTTGATTATATTGTGTATTTCTGATGAAGATATAATCGAAACCGGTTAAATACATATCTTGTATTCTGAATATATTCATTCTCATTCATACCTTTCCTATATAAGAGTTAGTTGTGAAAGTTTACTGATTTCAGTTGATAGTGATGGATGTGATAAATCAATTCATTTAAGACAAGATTTTGATATCACAGATAAACTTTTGCTCCTTTTTCTTTTAATTTATTCATGTAAATGTTCTCAGTTTTGACAGTCATTTCAGATTATATTTTTAAGCTTGAAAAATAATCCACACCCTGTATGTCTTGTTTCTGTGTCCTCCCTTCATTCTCTCAGATATTCTCCTTTCAGCCTGTTGTGACCTTGTGGTTGTAGTTTAATAAGTGCTATGTTTTTATGAATATCTATTAAGAAATGTCTTGAATTTATTTAAAATTTGAATTGTTTTGTGATCTCATTATTGTATCATAAGAAAATGGTTTAAAAAAACTGTTTTGAATATAGTTTCAGCCAGTATAATGTTTGCAGACTTGTGGTTTGCATTGCTTTAAAGAAAACTACTGTGTTTATAAAACTGGCTCAGAAATAATGCCTTGCCTGTTAATGTTGATTCAAAGGCTATGATATACCATCAGCAGATTTCAGCAGAAGCTTGCCATTTATACTGTGAAATCATGCTGTCTAGTTTTGGCAGTTCAGAGTATCCAATACTACTATATGAAAAAAAATAGGCATGCAAAAATTTATATCTTGACTAATTACACTATTCACAGGGAGATCTATTTGGGAAATATGCAAAAGCATCTTTCATAAGCAAAATCCCATTTCCATCTCTGGTGAGGTGAAGTCTATCCTGCTTTACATAGACATACTTTCATTATAGTTAGCTCTTGGTTCAATAGGAAATTTGTAGGTACCTCTAAGCAAGAGACTTTGAGTTTATTGTTGACTCAGTGACTGTGACTAGATTGAAAGGTGGGGATTTTAAGATTCTGGTTTGTTGTATGATGCGTTTATCTGACGGACATGATAGACACCTGAACACTTCAAAATCTGTGTTCAGGTTGTTGTGACATCCTGTCTTTTTTCAGGATTTGAAGGCTTGGATTGCCAGGAAAAGCCAATTCAGTTACCCTATTTAAAAAAAAGTTTCTTACCTTATTGATTGACATTAGGAGCCAAGAGAACAGAGCAAGAGTGTCCTAAGGTACTTTTTGTTTCAGTGGCCAGTTGAGTTTGTAGGTTAAGATGGACAGGATTATCCAAGTAAGATTTTGTCTCAGTTCTTAATTTCTTGATTTTTCCTTTACCAGTAGAAAAGAAAGTAATTATGTTCTTAGAAAATTGGGATTAAATTAGATAATATATAGGCTAAAGCAAAATATCAAAGTTGCTTTATTGTTGCATTCATATATACATTTCTTTTATCTTGTTGTATTCTGAACATGATTATAGAAAAACTAAATGTTCTTGTGATAGTAATTTCGGTTAGTGTTTATAGAATGTTATTTATGAATATCTAAATTGTGGTTAAGATCCTTTGTGCTGAAAATACTGAATGTTGAAAAGATGTAACAAGGCAAGTGAAATCAGTTACTGGTGATGTATATTTGCAAGGAGTTTTCTTGTAAGAAAAAATCATTTTGAGTCATGAAAAGTGGAAGATTTATTATACCGTCTTACTGTTGCCTAAATTTTGGAATGGGTGAGTTACTTTTCTCATTTCACATAAATTAAAGCAAGAGAAAAAATATTCTCTTGTGCTTCATAGACTTTGAATGCTGGGATGTTTACTTTAGTAAAATGAATGCCATTCACCAGTTTTATGGTATCCTTCACACTTGAAGTCTATTTATATATATTAACCCAATGCTGCTGGGGAAAATGAATGAAAAATGGGGAAAATGCTGTGCTCATTTTCTATATTTTTTGTGAAATGTCTCTGCACATAGATGGCTTGTAATTGGCTCATTGGTGACTTAGTACAAGTGTAGCCATCTATGTGTAAAAACAATCAGACAAGTAACTCATAGTGGGCATAGCACGTACGTACACGTCATGCCCGTCGGCATTGGGTTAAAAGGTGTTTTAGGTTGTACAAAAACAGGGTAAGAGGAATGAAAGTATCTCAACCCAAAGTATTTTTCTTTTGGCTTCTCAGGTATTTTTCCATTTTTGTTTTGCATTAGATAGAGGTATGTTTGATGTTACTGTGTGGTACAAGAAATAGGAAAGTCAAGCCTGAATTTGTTTCCTCTGTGTTGCTTTATTTTTCCCAAAAGTGTAACATACTAAGCAGAGATGGATGTTAAAGGGAGCTCTAAAGAATGCCTTTTCTTCAGCAGTGTTAGGCATGGTACAAGGAGCAGAGGCCAGGATGAAGGGAAACGAAGCAGAAACGGTGAAGGTGGTGGTGAGATGCCGGCCCATGAACGAGCAGGAGACTGCCAATGGGTACAAAAGGTTCGTTTCATCCTCTCCCCATGTTAAAAAGAAATAAGTAATATAGTTTAGTTTATATCTTGATAGATAAAAAGATGTATTATTCCATTCATGGTGTAAACAAAGAGAAGAGTTACAAAATGTAGAATTATCCAAGCAGAATTATCACAAGATTTCTGTCTGTGCTTCAGGGTGGTGGACATGGACGTTGACAGAGGTGTGGTGGAGATCAGCAATGTCAAAGGTGCAGAAACTGATCCAAAGAAGACCTTCACCTTTGATGCTGTCTATGACTGGAAGTAAGTTCAGAGCTTTGTGTACTTGTTTGATACGATTTCTTTGGGTTGGGCTGGACTGGGAAATGTAAGAAGATAACTTGTTTAAAGTGTGTAGGTATTTCTTTTGTAACATTAATGAAAAGCAATGCAGGACATACAGGAAGTATCAAAATTTATAAGTTGATTGATAATATGAATATTATATTAATATTGATATGGAAATGGTTATGGGTAGTGACAAATTTACTCCCTATATATTCACCTATTGCTTTTACAGTAAGTAAATATGTTTGTAATGACTCTTTTCCAACAGTTCCAAGCAGCTGGAGCTTTATGATGAAACATTCCGACCCCTGGTTGACTCAGTCCTCAATGGGTTCAATGGTACAATCTTTGCTTATGGCCAGACAGGGACAGGAAAAACTTATACCATGGAAGGTAAGGTCTCTTTATTTCTGGAACTTGATATTTTCATTTTCAATGCATTTATCTGTAGTCCCAAAAATAAAGTTGCCATCAATTTTATACGAAGATTAAATCTGGTAAACGTGTTTGTAATATATTTAAATAATTTTTGTGTATAAATAGCTTTGTTTTACTTATTTTACTTGTTTTCCTGTTTTCATTTGCAAGAAAAAGTAAAAATTCTTTTCCAGTATTGTGATCATCATATTATTGCTTGTAGCTTAAATTTACTTTTGTAAGTTACCAATTGTTTTATGAATCTTGTTTATGGAACACCTTTGATCAATGAGTTATGTTAAGCCCAAATCTCATTGCATTCACTCTCTTGCTACACATACAAGCACAGACATAGTACATCTGTAACACTGATCACCTGACTAAATTACAGGTATACGGGATGATCCTGAGCAACGAGGGGTGATACCAAACTCATTTGAACACATTTTTAATCACATTGCTCGGAGTAGTAATCAACAATACCTCATTCGTTCATCCTACCTTGAAATATACCAGGAAGAAATTAGGTGAGTGCTGCACTTTTTATGATTATGCTTCTAGGGTTGACACACTTCATGAGGATTTGGTTAGCAGGCTTTGTGAATAGCGTTTTTTTAAGGTGGTAACATTTATGATAAACAACTGTGAATTTAAGAATCATTATGTTTAACAATTGTAAATTAGCTGAGAATGTAAATGTTTTTACCTTCTAAATTCATGTTT
>NC_061842.1:2671134-2693634 GCF_019202785.1 Penaeus chinensis
CAGGAGTGGTTAAGGAAGTTACTGTGAAATATATTTTCTTCTTATGATTGTTGGTGTTGCTATTGTAGTATTTTCACTAATTTTATTATGTATAATTCCCAGGAAAAACAGCAATACTTAATGGACATGAAAAATAAAGAAGCAGAAATAGTGGCTGCAAAAGAAGCACAGGAGAAGTTGATGGGCAGGATTAAGACAATGGAATCCAAGCTACTTTGTGGAGGCAAGAACATAATAGACCACACTAATGAACAGCAGAGAGCTCTTGAACAACGGACGCAAGAGCTGTTGGAACAGAAAGTAATGCTGATTGCTTGCATTTTTGGGGTGGAAATTGTTTTTTTTGTTAAACATTTATTGCCTAACAATAAATTATGTATGTAATCTGGTATTGTGTTATGATTGATTTATGTTATTGATAGATGTGTTCTCATTGTATTGCAGAGAATAGAGAGAGAAATGCTGCAGTTACTGGAGAAAGAGGAGGAATCCTCTTGCGAAATTGCCTCCACCTTTTCTTCACTCCAGCAAGAGGTGGAAGCAAAGACGCGTAAATTGAAAAAGCTCTTTGCCAAATTACAATCAGTGAAACAAGAGATGGGAGACCTGCATGAGGAGTTTTGCAGAGATCGTGTGGACCTACAGCATACACAGGATGTTCTTACCAGGTCAGAACAGAGGCTCATTGTTTTTGTGGGCATTGCTGTAACTTAGGGAGGACTTTCCCATTTCTGATACTTCATTTGAATTTCTTGGTTGTGAATTTGAGAAGGTTTTCTTATATAAAGATGATGTATGTGATATTTATTAGTACATCCTCATATTGATTCTATATGGTTTCTCCCCCTTTTCAGAGAACTGAAACTTAAAGCCCTTATAATTGAAAACTTTATATCCCCTGAAGAGAAGCGCAAGATTCTGTCTCGTGCATTTTTTGATGAGGATGAAGATGTCTGGAAGGTAAGTATACCTTGGAAAGAAATGGAAACATCTGTACTCACTGTACTTCATTCTTCTCATGTGTTTGAAATAAAAATCATTTAACAAATTATTAGATTTTTCTGGAAAATGATGTTATGATTATAGACTTCAAAACGGAATTAGAAAATGTTTCCATAGAAGTCTCTGTAAGGAAGATACATCTATTATTTGAAATCAAGGAAAGGTAACTATTTTTTGCTACTTGGTATTAACTTTTATGCCATGTTTTTGTAATCCTTTGAATATCAGATAGCCAGTGGTGTGCAAATCCATATTAAGATGAGTTTCCATTAATTTCAGTTGCGACCGGTGGTTCGGCAGACAGGAGGAACTCTGAAGAGGCCAGTATCTTCAGCCTCAAGAAGACCCACCTCCGAATATGCCAAAATGCAGGCTTCGCTTGATCATAACCCAAGATACAAGGTGAGTTTGCATGATGTTAATAATATACTTAAAAAGATTTGGAGATATAACTGAAAGTAAGGGAAACTGAATGTAGAAATAAATAATTTGATACATTTGAGATGATAAAAGAAGGGCATCTAGATTAATCTAATTTATGAGAGGGAGGTCAGAGTGATAATAGAGAGGAATTTGGATAATAGAGGTAAGCTAAAATGGACTTCAAATGTTATAAAATATCAAATAGAACAGAAGTTGATAAGCAACTAAGGACTAAGGTAAGCTCTGTGGGGAGGTTAACTTCAGTATAGTTTTATAAAGTTAATGGTTCTTTTTACTGTGCATCTTGAAAGCAGTCTATTTTGGTTAATGGAAAAAAAAATGATTTTCAGGGAGAAAACATCATGGTAGTGGAGCTGGACCCAGCTGTTCGTACAACAAGAGATTGGGAAGGACCTGTTGTTGCCCCTCGTGTTGCAGCAGCACTAGAAGCCGCCCTCATGCCAATAGATGATGACCTGAGTATCGATGCTTCCCTCGCGACCCTCAACCGCTCCCAGGCTGTGAGGTCAACTAGGAAGGGGAAGACCAAGGGAAAGTGAGTACATCGTTTTGCTGTAGAATCTTAGAAATCTGTCTTGTCTGTGAAAACTCATAAGTGCAATTTCTGTTTCAGAATGAGGCACTCCTTAGCCTTTGAATGTTCTCTTCTCCCCCCCCCCCCCCTTTATTTTACTGTTTATTTTCTGATTGAATTCTTTCAAGTTATTCTTTTATGCATTCTACAGAATTTTTTGAAATTGGCTTTATTAAAAGAAAGGAAAGTTCATGCTTGAGAAGAATGTATAAACTGTTCTTCTGATGTTTTTGTTGATAACAGTCCTTCTGAATGACACTTCAGAAATTCCAGACTAACAAATGACTGTCTTCAGGGGAAGCTGGAGTCTGTAGGGAATGCTGTTATTATCAAAATTTCCAGCAGCATTTTTGTATTTCCTGATGAAACGATTGCATTTCATATTCCTTTTGTTCACGTCTCATTTCTCTCTTTTTGTTATTTACTTTCAGGGGTTTGTCCCTAATTGTTGTTTAAGTTCCTACCTTATTATTATTGTTTTCTTTTATTATCAAGATGGAGCTCAAAGAAGCGGAGGCTTTCTAAATCCTACAAAAGAATCCCCAAGTTGACCTGTTTTCCAACATTTTCAGGTTGTCCACATGTGATAATGATGACATTGGTGCTGTGATTAAAAATTACAAAGAAACCATGAGTTCAATCATTCCTGAGGTACTGGAATTTTTTTTTCACAAGTATTTTTATTATCCTAACCAAACTGGGAATTGGAAATGTACAGTTTCTCAAAAAAAAAAAAAAAAAGAGAAAAAAAAGAAGCCTTTGGAGCTAACCCAGATGTGCGACTTGACATGTCTCCTCTGTAACCCGGATATGTGATCTTCTGTCCTCGCTTTTAACGTGAATGTCTTCCATTTGTCTCTTGCAATTCCCTTGGCCTCCTGACTTAAGACATGTTTCTCTCACAAACTCCATGCCCTAACCTGTCTCACCTTGCCTCAGTCGCAGCTTTTAACCTCGCTGAGGATAATAGCCTGCGATCTTCAAGGTTGCTGCATTGACACCTGTTTATTGGAACTGCTACATCTTGTTTTTTAAAGATTTAATTATTATGTAATGGATTGGGAAACACTAATGTTTTGAGAAATAGCTGATGACATCCTGTGATTTGTGGACTTCCTTCCTTTTATTTATGGTTCTGTGTGGTAGTTTTTATTTATTTATTGTTTTTCTTTGTTTCATGTCCCAGCCATTTGGTTCTTATTTCTCACTTACTTTTTGTGTTTTTCTCTCTCTTATTTTGTTTTAATTTACTTTCAGGAAACTATGTAAATATTTCATCAGATCAGTATACTAATTTGATGTATAGTGTACAGTGGATAGGATATTGGTTTTGGGAGTGAAATTACCTGTTTTTTCATTTCTTCAAGTGAGAGAATGTGCCTAAGTCAGTTTCTGGAATGTATCTTGTATTTCATTGGTCTTGTGTTGCTCTTATATATACAAAATGTTATAAGGGTAAATCTTGATTAACACCTAGGGTTATTAATTCAGAACTACTAACATTATAAATGCTTATTAACAATTTATATATACACATTTATATATGTATATGTCTGCAAACTTTGTATGCTATTTGTAGTTTTGTGAGTAGGTTAGTCACTTTCAATAGGATTAGCAAAGTGATAATATTTACTCAATTTTCTTTAAATCTTTTCAGAGTAATGATGATGTTTATGCATTTGGATGTAAATTAGTCTTGATTTTTTTCTTTGTATGTCAGATAATATATCCTTTTTCTCTAGCAATATCCTTCCATCTTCCAAACATAACTTGTATCCACTAATGCCATAAAATAAGCTTAGTCTTGTCAACTTTTCAATACAGAGGTCATATAGGTCTATATTTTAGAGCACTAGAGACATCAGACAGAATCATCTAACAGTTATAGTTTTGATAAACTGTTTCAAGTACCTTTTGCCACTGCCACATCAGCTCAGAGAATGGAACACCAAACTACAATAATGAATAAGCAGATATGTGGGGTGAATTATGCAATCCTCATAGAGAAAAACATCAGTCAATTGAAAAGAGGAGTAATGTGCAGGTTATTGTGATTCTCCAATAATGAACAAACAAAATGTTGGTGTCCTTGCTGGATTTCAAAACATATCCAAAGATATTATTTTGCCTAAAGCTTTGCAGATCATGGCTTATGTATTTTGATGAGGAAGAACATGCATAAAAGTACTTCTCTCTAGATTATTTATATGGATTATGTAGTAGCAGGTGATTGTAAAAATAGTAAGTGTTGTTATGCAATAATGGAAAAGAATAAGGGAGATAAGGAAGATAGCCAGAGGGTAAGGAGGAGGGTAAGGAGTTGATAAGAAAGAGAATAAGAAGGACAAGGAGGAAGGTAAGAAGAAGGAAAAGAAGAATGGGAAGAAAAAGAAAAAGAAGAATGGGAAGAAGAAAGAAAAAAGGAATGGGAAGAAGAAAGAAAAGAAGAATGGGAAGAAGAAAGAAAAGGAGAATGAGAAGAAGAAAGAAAAGAAGAATGGGAAGAAGAAAGAAAAGGAGAATGAGAAGAAGAAAGAAAAGAAGAATGGTTAGAAGAAGAGATTGTGTGAGAGTAAGAATAAGATTAAGAAGAGTGAATGGAAGAGGAAGAAGGAAAGGAATAATAATAATAATAATAATAATAATAATAATAATAATAATAATAATAATAATAATAATAATAATAAGAGTAATAATAATAAGAAAAGGAAAGATAAGAAGAGGAAGAATAAGAAGAGGAAGAAGTTGAAGCAGAATGATATTAGGAATAATAATAATATTAGGAAGAAGAATATTGGGAAGAATAATAATATTTGGAAGAAGAAAAATATTAGGAAGAGGAAGAGGAAGAAGAGGAAGAAGAAGAGTAAGAAGAAGAGTAAGAAGAAGAGGAAGTAGAAGAGGAACAAGAAGAGGAACAAGAAGAGGAACAAGAAGAGGAACAAGAAGAGGAACAAGAAGAGGAACAAGAAGAGGAACAAGAAGAGGAACAAGAAGAGGAACAAGCACAAGCACAAGCACAAGCACAAGCACAAGCACAAGCACAAGCACAAGCACAAGCACAAGCACAAGCACAAGCACAAGCACAAGCACAAGCACAAGCACAAGCACAAGCACAAGCACAAGCACAAGCACAAGCACAAGCACAAGCACAAGCACAAGAACAAGCACAAGCACAAGTAGAACAAAAGAGCAGTAGCAAATATGGAAGAAGGGGATGGAAAGAAACGTTCAGTTATGAGATTCTATTTGATTCACTGAAGCATTTAAGAGAAGCTCTGCCAATTTGTTTGATTTGGTTGGCAACTCTACTCCTAAGAAGTGATTCTGAGGTAGCACTGTGTTTTACATTTTTGGTTTTATTAGTAATATCAGCGGATAAGAGATTAAGTCTGTGGTTAAAAATATTACAAGAACCATAGTTAGGCATGTCATATCCCCCAAGTAGGCCAGTGACGGGGAGTCAAGAGTGTGGTCGGGAGGGTGTCAGAGGGGGCGGAAGGTGTCAGTGAGAATTAAAATGTTGGCAACATACAAGAAATTGGAGTTTCAGAAAGGAAAGATTAATGATGTCACAGAAGCACTCCATCACCCTGGGCCTCTCCCTGGCTCCTGTCTTTAGCAAGCTTTTGCAGCTTTCTTTTTGTTTTTTCAACTGTTCACTCCCTCTCTCTCTCATTCATTCACCCGTTCTCTCATTCCCTCTAAATCATTAATTCTCTCTCTCTCTCTCTCTCTCTCTCTCTCTCTCTCTCTCTCTCTCTCTCTCTCTCTCTCTCTCTCTCTCTCTCTCTCTCTCTCTCTCTCTCTCTCTCTCTTTCTCTCTTTCTCTCTTTCTCTCCCTCTCTCTTTCTCTCCCTCTCTCTTTCTCTCCCTCTCTCTTTCTCTCCCTCTCTCTCTCTCTCCCTCTCTCTCTCTCTCTCTCTCTCTCTCTCTCTCTCTCTCTCTCTCTCTCTCTCTCTCTCTCTCTCTCTCTCTCTCTCTCTCTCTCTCTCTCTCTCTCTCTCTCTCTCTCTCATTAATTGATTCATTCCCTCTTTTTTCCTACTTTCATGTATTCATTCATCTGCTGTCTTTCCTTGTCAACTGCTGGGTCATGTGATTTTTCTGGTTCACCTTAATTGGATTCCTGAATTTTAAATTCTGCAGCTACTCCTCATTTCTTATACCATGTATACCTGTTGTCATCCATAAAACACAGTTATCAGAAAAGTTTGGCAGATATGAGGAAGTATTAGTTGATTGCATATCAGATATTATGTTAGGATTTGCAGATTGCCATGTGACAACATAAAAGCATCTAGTGATTTTCTAGGATTTACATTTGGTTTTGTGGCTGGGTGCAGGGTGCTAAGGAATAGTATTGCAAAATTTAGAGGGAACTGGCCATCACCTTAAAGTGAAAACTGTCAAAGCGGTAATCGTGCAAAACCCGCAATGCTATTTTTGTGAGAAGCCAAGTTAAAAGGAGAAACAATTTCCATTTACAAAAGATTGTATGATGTTGCTCAACAACTCTTTTGTCATATTTTATTGTTTTATGTAAACTGAATATGGGAATAGATTAGCCAATTTGGTCACTGGACAGGCACTAGTCAGCTGCATGCCTCTCCATAAGGTTTTCCTCAAAGTAAACAAGCTATATGACACATATCACATCCTCTCTTTTGTTCATTTGTAATACTAGTAGCTTCATCACTGTTGTGGTAGAACAAAATTTATAGAGTCCTTCTTATCTCATTGTATTTGTTACACTCACAGCAATAGAAGTCTTACAGTTTTATGGAAGGACAAAAAACAATTTTTTTAAATATGCTTATGAAAGTAAACAAACAGAAAAATAAATCATCACCAATGAAAAAGCATGAAGTGATTGGAAGGAGGAAACCAACCTGTGTGTACAGCTGAAAGTGCCACAGCTTAACCCAGTGGATCTGGATGCCAACAAAATATGGGCATTAGGCTTACTTCAGTGGCTATTCTGAAGGTTGTGTGGCTTGTAGGCCAGGCGTGTATGAACACTCATGTGGGGTGACGAGACTCCATGCCTCCCCTTTGCAATGTTATTTTCTCCATGTCTGTGTAAGCATTTGTAGCTTTTTTGATATTTTCTAGTGTCTATATTTTTATCTGATTTGCTTTATCCAGATGGTAATAGACTGTTTTCCTTGCACAGCCTCTATATCATCTCTCGAGGTTGTCTATAACTCACTGCAATAAAAATAACAATAAGTAACGTTTTACAATTTGTGTCGTTTAAAAAAACTTTCTGTACCACTGGTCATGGCGGGCAGGAATAGGATTCTGAGTATGGAAATAGCATTCTTCCTCGAGCCAGTGCTCTTCCAGTCATGGCTCATGGACGGTACATTCCACAATTTTTTACAGATGACAATAATGCAAAAGCCCCTTCCTAAATGGCATATGAGTCTAATCACCCTCCAAGAGCTTTGTGCACTCATGGAAAGTCATTCCCTTTACCCGGGCTTTCAGCTGAAATGCTCATGACAGCAATTTTGAAGCAGCCCAGCCTACAGCCATATATTCCCATGATGACATGTTCATGTCACCCACCTTTGAAGCCAGATTTTTTCGTGATATGATGGTCACGTCATCTGGATCGCAGGGTTTAAAGTAATTTAATAGAATAGAGTAATTATTGTAATTTTGGTGATAATTGTCATTATTATTCTCCAAATAGAGAGGTTATCCTTAGATTAATAAAGAAACACAGAGTGCCACTCTCTTTTACTGTCAAATAAACTGTAGTACTTGACAAGGTCGTGGTAGCACACACATTTTTACCCAGTAAAGTCTCATGGTTTGCATATATTGACCCAGAGAGCTTTTGTGAGAATGTGGCATGGCATAGATGCAGTCAAGTAAGAAGTCTTTTTCCCTTGTGTGATTCTTGGTTATATATACCCACTTGAACAATCATATCACACATCACCAGAAAAAAAAATGGGAACTTGGAATAGACTAGTTAGAAGATTACCATAAATTAGGACTAATTTTAACTTGTCATATTGCTTCATATGTTTCAGACATCACTTTCCTTTACCCAAACATAAAATCTTTTTAAAATATGCTCATCTTTGAAAAAATAAGTGCCAGAATCATGATGTCTAACATCTAGGATTTTTTCCCAAAGAGGAGGCAACAATTCATTGCCATTAATGATCATTGTCAACCATATCTTGATACTTGCCATCAGGACCAAAACCTGACTGTTGGCATACTGCTACTTCGGTATTGCTTCCTAAGAGCAGGGTTACTAACTGAAGTGAAGAAAAAGGGTATAGCCCCAGTAATTTCTTTGGTTAATACACACACATTATACATATACATACACATGCATAGAGAAATGTATGTATAACAGTCATGCATGGTGCATATCCATGTTGCAGTGCATTTTTACATTAAATAAATTGGAGACTTGGAAATTCTGCTTAACGAAGTTGAACATAATAAGCAAGTTTCAGTGGCCTATTGCAATAAAATGCCGCTTTACAATGGAATCTAATAATGTTTGAACCTGATTAAATTCCTATAAGTGCATTAGCTGAGTGTTGATGGAAAGTAGCATGCCAAGTTAGAACTTCAGTGTGGGAGAAGAAAAATTCAGTGATTTTGTAGTTTTGCATTTTTGTTATGGTTATTTGTGAAATTACTTAGATATTAGGAATGTAGGTAAGAGGAAGGATTAGAAAAGGATTTTTTATTTTGTATGCATTGAAAATTTGTTTGTTAAGGTAGAAGATAAATCACAAAATGTAGAAAGAAACCCTCTCATCACCAGCATAGTATCTGATATTTCATGTACAGTTTTTTGGCAGTTTATTTGTAGTTCCTTATACCTTATAGCATCACTTATTGGCAGGTTATTCTGAGGTTGACATTCATTGTTAGATTGTTATCATTCACAATCTGGTCTGTTTGCAGATTCAAGAGTGGGATACGCCCCCCATCACAGGTGCCGGACAGCTCTTTGTACCCAAAGTCCCGCGGTCTGGTTCCCAAGTAACCAGCCTGTGGGCTCCCAGCTGCTCCGAAATGCTTGAAGACGACTATGATGAGGATCCCAGTTATTTTCCGTGTAGAACCAGAGACTCTAGAAGAAAGTACAGTCAGCCAAACCAGAAGACAAAAAGTCAGGTTGATGTAAGAGAAGGTCTTGAAGAAAGAGGAGAAGGTAAGTCCTCTTTGGAGACTAGCACAGCAGAGAGTCACCAGTCGGAGGCTACCTCAGAAAGTCAGAGAGAATTCTCAGCACAGAAGCAGATGAGTCTTGAAGAATCTCTGGTTCTTGGCTTGGAAAAGGGAACTCAACTTGTCCTAGGGCCTTTTGGAGCGCGTCGCACCTGTTATCACTATAGGCCTCAAGTCAAACGCTGTTTAACATCTTTAAGTAGAAGTAAACCCAGAAAGGTGCTACTCAACTCCCATTGTTGCGTAGATAAACAAGATACTTCCTGTTCTTATTCTTCCTCTTTAAGTCATCTCTGCCAACAAAGCCAACCAGATCACAGAAGACTATGTCCCAGAAAGTCAAGTGCAAGTAAGAATGATTTCCTTCACAGAATATGGTGTTGTCATATGTCAAGAAGTTCTGTGAAGGGGTCAGGTGGCAGCCTCTCCCAGAGATTTAGCTGCCTGTTGCACAAGAAGCGGATAGATTGGAGAAGCTCCATGCACCCGTGCACATATGAAAGAATTATGTGGCGTTTACCGTCCTCTCAGTGGAAACAGCTAGCGTTGTGTTTGATACATTTTGAGGGAGATGACACCTTACGCTTCCTAACTCCTGTCATGTTTTCCTTGAGAAAATTCAGAAATATGTCTGAATCTCGAATGGTTTACTCCTTAAGCATGGATAGCTATGGTGTGTCAGAGAGAGCATGGGAAGACATGGTCTCAGCACTGTGTCTTTGCTGTGTGTTGGTATTCATTTACCGTGTGTATGTTGGCATGTGTGGGTGTCTGTCTGAAGTGATGGACTGGATCTCATTTTAGACTGAAATCCAAGGAAGTGATTCACATGAATTGCCTCACTCTGGAGAATGGTTTGGCTTCAGATCTTTTTATTTTCAAATTAAGTCCTGTATCAGGTGCTTTTATTCTTTTATAGATTGATTGGAAATTATTTGTTCTTAAAGGGGTTGGTGCTTGAGTTTGTATTAGTATGAAGTGAGTAATATGAGATGACAGTATAATATGCTAGTACTTTGATAATATATTTTTTTTTTGTATCATGGGAAAATGTCAGGTAGCTTGAATGATAAGAAAGCTTCAAAATCAAAATAATTTACTTAATTTTGGTTTTTATTTGTTGAATTCTGTGCAGAAAATTGAACTAGTTTGAGAAAGAAACTTCATTCCTTACAGTTAAAGGGGATACATTGTCATTAGCCTTACAGTTATTTTTTAACAAATGCATTTTTTGTTTTGTTGTTGTCCTTTGTTTTAACCATCAAAAGTTTGGTTCCTAATTTATGTAAACATTTTTCTTTTGTGTAAGCTTGGCTTTGCAGCTTTATATTGATCTGGCTGTTTAGAGCTTTGCTATAGAGTTGCTTTCAGAGTGTGTTAGGCATTGTATGGAAGAATTTGGGTGAGCATCACTTACTTTCTTGTTTTGGTAAGATTCTCTCTGAAATTCAGGGATTTTATCATTCTAAGGATCTTAGAAGAGGGATTTTCACTGGATATGATATTTGATGTGTAAGAATTATATTAGATGTTAACATTTAGGCTAAGGTTGGGGTGTACAACTCCTTGTGGATAAGAATATGTAGGTTATACATGAGTATCTCACGGAGATGTAAGTAAGGAGTTTTTGCTTCAGGTTTTCATGAAGCACCTCATTTTATCAAAAAGAAGAAGCTTAAGACAAAAATTAAAGGTATAAGTATTGACTCTAAGCTCTAGAATTATGTAAGAAACAGCAATATAGTATCACTTCCTTTTATTGGCAGTGATTCTTGGATATAAATTTAACTTATATAAAATTAACAATACTGAGAAAGGCAATTCCGAGTAAGAAAAAAATCTACTTGTTTTGCAAACAAATTGAAAGGAACTTGGGACAGGACTAAAACACAAAACAAAGTAGGAATGATGCAGATGAGAAACAGGATTGGGTGAAGTGTCAGTAATTAACTGATTGTCTGTACATATGGTGATAGTGTGTATTCATTTTTGATTTGTGCTTGTATCCTGCCACCTTATCGTGATTTTTTTCTTACAGAAGAGGAAATATTATTTGCATATAAGACAAAGCTACTTGGGTGTGTGCAGTGTATGTATTTGATTGACTGAAGATAAATGGATCTGGAAAGAGAGTACTTGCAACTTGTTAAAGAACTTGTCAAGATAATTAAGTCGCCACATCTCCCTGGTATTGAAACTCTTTCCTTTCATTCTTTGATCTCCCCCTATGCTTCATTTTGTTTTAATATTGCACCTGTTTATTTTTTTTAAGCACCAAAGATGTTTTTTTTCTACATAAGTGTTTTTTTTTCTTTTCTATGGCATTGCAACTTTCTCCTCTTTTCTTTCTTTCTTCTATTTATGTGCACGTTGCATATCTGTGATAATGCGGACTTGAGCTCTTTTTAGTGATGGGAGCTGCCCGGCCTGCCTGATAAAATCTTCAGAAAAACCAAAGAAAAAAAAAGGAAAAGAAAAAAGTATAAAAAAAAGTTCTTGTCCAATTCCTAATGACCATTATGTCCAGACTATATACACTTTACAGCAGTAGTAACTCAAGTGTGTTAGTTTTTCTGAGGGTTAGAATTTTGACTGTGCTTTGAATTTGATGCCTCATGCCTGTAGGACTAAATACTTGGGTCAGATGGCAACTTCGGAGGTTTAGTCAGAAGCCATCTTGCTTGACAGAACAAATTGACCTCTGATGGTGAGGTGGAAGATGATGATCTGTACTTTGAACTTCAAGAAGGTAATGAACTGAGACATGGTTGTTTTTTATTGTTTGAAATGTATACTGTTTATGAAAAAAGCAAGACTTCTGTCAGACTTGTGAAGCTGTTGATTCTTAAAGTTATCTAGTCTTGCCAGTTTGTTTAGGGTCTAAAGCAAAGCAAGTGGTTTAGAAAGACATGTCAGAACCTCTATTTGTAGTGTAATACAACTTGATGAAGTGCTGTATGTAAGGTTGCTACTGTATACAGTATAAACATGTTTGCCAGGATACTATATTTTTTTTGTGTATCTGTATATAGACATTATGGCTATGACAATATTATGTTTGCATAAATGGCTCTATGGAAGTGCAGGGTTAGAGATGCCTTTTTGTGATACTCATTAGAAAAAAAACTAACTGAAGAGTATTCAACATTATGTTATTGTAGAGACAGTGCAATAGATAAAATGAGCCGTACATGTGCATGTCTACAGGAGGATCAAACCTACATATACAAAGGCAAATTGATGTATTTTAGTAATTTCCTTGGTATACAATACTGTTGAATGTGTGGTTTTGTACATGCATGAATACTTACATAGAAATTTTCAAGCATTTTTACACACTCATACAAATTATCTCTCTCTCTCTCTCTCTCTCTCTCTCTCTCTCTCTCTCTCTCTCTCTCTCTCTCTCTCTCTCTCTCTCTCTCTCTCTCTCTCTCGCTCTCTCTCGCTCTCTCTCTCTCTCTCTCTCTCTCTCTCTCTCTCTCTCGCTCTCTCTCTCTCTCTCTCTCTCTCTCTCTCTCTCTCTCTCTCTCTCTCTCTCTCTCTCTCTCTCTCTCTCTCTCTCTCTCTCTCTCTCGCTCTGTCTCTCTCTCCCCTTCCTCTCCCTCTCTCCCCTTCCTCTCCCTCTCTCCCCTTCCTCTCCCTCTCTCCCCTTCCTCTCCCTCTCTCCCCTTCCTCTCCCTCTCTCCCCTTCCTCTCCCTCTCTCCCCTTCCTCTCCCTCGCTCCCCTTCCTCTCCCTCTCCCTCTCTCCCTCTCCCTCTCTCTCTCTCCCTCTCCCTCTCCCTCTCCCTCTCCCTCTCCCTCTCCCTCTCCCTCTCTCTCTCTCTCTCCCTCTCCCTCTCCCTCTCCCTCTCCCTCTCCCTCTCCCTCTCCCTCTCCCTCTCCCTCTCCCTCTCCCTCTCCCTCTCCCTCTCCCTCTCCCTCCCTCCCTCCCTCCCTCTTCCTCCCTCCCTCCCTCCCTCCCTCCCTCTTCCTCCCTCCCTCCCTCCCTCTTCCTCCCTCCCTCCCTCCCTCCCTCCCTCCCTCCCTCCCTCCCTCCCTCCCTCCCTCCCTCCCTCCCTCCCTCCCTCCCTCCCTCCCTCCCTCCCTCCCTCCCTCCCTCCCTCCCTCCCTCCCTCCCTCCCTCCCTCCCTCCCTCCCTCCCTCCTCTCCCTCTCTCCCTCTATCCCTCTCCCTCTCTCCCTCCTCTCCCTCCTCTCCCTCCTCTCCCTCCTCTCCCTCTCTCCCTCTTTCCCTCTTTCCCTCTTTCCCTCTTTCCCTCTTGGTCTCGCTCACTCTCTCTCACTCTCACTCTCTCCTGCTTGCTCTCTCTTTTCACTCTTCTCTTACAGCCACGGTTCTCTTGCTCTTGCTCACTTTCTTGCTCCTGCTCTTTCTCTTTAATTCTCACTCTCGCTCTCTTGCTATCATACTTGCTCTCTCTTTTCACTCTTCTTTTACAGCCACTCTCTTGCTCTCTCTTGCAGCCACTCTCTTGCTCTCTCTTGCAGCCACTCTCTTGCTCTCTCTTACTATTATTCTTGATCTCAGGCACTTTCACATACATGCATGCTTTTTATCTGGACTCCACACAAAGGTCCCCTGTGCTAATTAGTCTCCTCTGCTATGATAGCTTTGTCTCTAGTATTAGACATTCAATTAGATCCTTTACCTTTGTTAGGAGTGGTTTCCTGCATTAAATATGACAGAGAATCAAGATATAGCTCCATTTGCAAGTAAATGTTCTGAGGGTAGCTGTATCATCTAATTGTAAGTAGTAAATTACAGCTAGATTAACAACTATATCAATGTTTGTTCAAAGATAAATGTTACAGCATTGAGAGTATAAAATGACTAACTTCTCTGATGATGAATTGACTCAATGATGCCCTCTCCATTGGACTGATATCCAAGTGATGGGATTCTGATGAGCATTTTGTACTTCTAAAGTTCAAGATGTAGCTGTTTTGCAGTAGCTAAGTCTGTTTTATATCAGATGAAGTAAAGTATTGATTTGATTAGTTAGGAATCTCAGACAGTTAAGCAGGAACAGTTTATAGAGAAGGAATTTGGGGAAGTATCATAGGATGTCAGTGTCCCTTGAGAATTGTCAAGAAATTCTAGCTAGATTCTCTGTTTGTGATGTTACTAGAGATGTTTGAAGTGTTACCCTCAGATGTAAAACTTGGATATAAACTGAATTATACTGAATTCCAGACACTCTATCAGAGACACTTGAGATAAATAAAAAAAATGTTTAGCCTTCGTAAGGTGGATCTCATATGTAGGTAAAACATGACATGAAAATACTGGATTCATTGAAATCTTAAGAATGTCAAGAACAGTATGGTATTATGATGATATTTTCAGAGTGTCTGTCCAGTTTATTCTGGAGCTGAAATTTATTTACATTTGAATTACATTAACTTGCCATTGGTTTACGAAATGTTAAGCAATATTTCAAAGTCTGGCCTTCTCTAAAAAAAAGGTTCATGCATTTTACTAATAGTTATTATGGTGAAATGTCATCAAGAGTGACTGATTCATTTTGCACGTTATGGGCCACTGTTCTCAAGAATTCTGGTTCTTTGGTACTTATTTCTTGTAAGGTAAGTCAAATAGTCAAATACCAGCTCCTTATTGATAGGTTTATCTGGTAATTTATCTTTAAAAAAATGAAAGTGGAATACATGTGGTTTATAGAAAGAATGTGATTTTTCTGGACACTTTGATATCAAACTATTTAAGTTAGATTTATTGTAAATGTCTGTTAAGAGTGCAACAAGAGCTCTTTAGCACTTTGAGAAAGCAAAAGTTTCCTTAACTCTCTTCGCTTTGGTTTTGTGTATATTCTGTTAGTACCCAGTCAAGTACTTTCAAGTAAAGTAGCCACAGTCATATGCAAAATTTCAAATAATTGCGTGTTCATATACAGATGAAGCAATGTTGGATGCTTATAAAAAATGGTCACGGTCAGAGAAGCAAAGGAAGAACTTGTAGTCAAAAATTGCTGCATTACTTTTTTGTTCACACTTAAGATGTTTACTACATACAGCCAGATCTCTTTCTTGGTTCATTATTGCTCCTTTTGCTCATTGTCGTTCATGCTGATAGTGTGTTATGCATTAGAACTTAGTCTTCACTACGAAAATTAGGAACCAATGATCAAAGTCATATATGTAAGTTTGCGTTAATAATTATTGTTTATGTAACAGATTGCTAAAGGTACTATTGAGTTGTGTTATATCTCTTACTGAAAACTATTTAATAGGCCTTTGTCTTTGTAGATTTTTAGGCTGTGGTAGATTGGCAAATAGTATGTTACCATTTCCTTTACATTTTACTCTTCCGTTTCTCTATCTTAGTTTTGATATTTACATCATTACAGTTTGTATAAGCACATGTAAAGCTACTTTTGTTAATTTTCAGTAATTTTTTTCAAATGACACCTCTTTTCCTCCTGTGGCAGAATTTTCAGTGACCTTTTGTGTGATTATAAATGGAAAGCAGACACAAAGGAAGAGTGAAAGAGGATTTTTTTTTCTTTTTTTTTTTAAAGCTCTCATCATGTATCTCACAATGACTGCTTGTAAATTTTGTAAATATATACTAGTTTAAGCTGCAAAGATCATTGTTGCCAATTTATTTACTATTATGAAGTTTAGAAGACCCTTTCAAACAAAAATATAAACACATTTTGTTGGATGTGATCATCAGGAGAGTTAATACAAATCAATTATGGGGAATGGAATTTGGAAAAGGAACAAAGCATCAAAATGTTAGAAGGTTTATGATGAGGCTGAAGCAAGAATGTAAAAAAATGTAGGTTTAAATGTCAGATTCACTGTGCTGACCTCGGCCGAGCCTCATTGGTTACTAAGGTCACATGAAGGTTACAAAAATATATAAATTATGTAATTATTCCAAGTGGCATAGGTTTTATTTATTTATTTATTTATTTTTTGGTATTTATTGGTTTGATTTTTCTACATTTGATATTGTTAGACTTTTGCAATAGTACTAGTAGAGGTGGCATAGAATTGAGGAAAAATCTTTGGATAAAGTGTTGTCATTCGTAAGCATGGAAATTGATTAAATGTCTGGTATCTCTCAGTAAGTGATTACTGTGAACTGATCAAAATCATGGCCTTTGCCAAACAATAATTCTAAATGATGTGTTAAGAACTGCCTAATTAACTTAAATAATGGATGCGTTTCGAACAAAGCTAGTGCATTTAAGGAGTGGCATTTTAAATAGGATAAGATTAACTATATTTCCAGAGAAAATTTATATTACTGTGTTCAGATCTGTTGAAAAATATTATATTTTATTTTGTAGATAATTATGTGCAAAAGATATGGTAATAATGAAATTTTATATCTTAAGAGTTGGTTGGTGTGTGTTGCACTTTTTCTTGGGTATATTATTTATTTAATTTAATTTACAAGTCTCTAGTGAAGATTGGATAACAGTAAAAAAATTTGCAACAATTAGAATGCCTTCTCATTATTGGAATGGCTGATATGAACAGGTGGAATAAGTGTACTTATATAGTAGAAACTATTCTTGATGGCAGACATGTTATGAGCTATATATTAGATTTGCTAAATAACAGAAAGAGGGAGCAATTTCCCACATATTTTAAGAGAAAAAAAGTTATTATGTATATATTGTAGCATGAGAACAAACTTTAGAATTGTACTGGTAGCAGTTGTATACTTCCTGCATGAGTAAATCTGTGGCAGGATGCAGACAAGGTAAGGCAAAAAGTTAGCCGAGCATCAGACAAACTTATGTCTAGGATTTCATAGTGAAAGGTATTTGTCGCATGACTTTCTTGACACAGTAAATTTTGGACTTGTTTGTGTCAAAGCCATACAATATGAACACCTGCCATGTGTAATTCACACCCAGAAAGCCAAATTGCTTTTCTGCCATACTGGTAATAAATAAGAGGGCACGAATATACATGCTATAAGCAATGAAAATGAAAGAGATGATAAATAAACGTGTACTGTATGTACTGCTAATATCAGAGAGGTTAATTAGCAGTTGAAAATATAGTATGGAATGGAGCTATCATGACCTACTTATGATAAATATTCTAGTCTGTTGGCAGCTTACTTATTTGGCCAAACAATATTACAGTGGCTGTAAAAATTACTGCAAAAAACAAACAAACATTTGTTTGTTGAGAATCTGATATTAGATATATATTGTCATATAATCATTCACTGAGAAATTTAGCATGCAGCATTTACTTAGTGGTTTTGAATAAAGCCAGTGTCATTAATGGCCAAAAGAATCTGTTGAGCTGTACTATAATTGTCACTACATGTAAATGAGTAAGAGTGTAATGGATTGTAAATGCTTAAGTTAAAGGCTGTATTTATTTATTTTAGTTCTTGGTATGTTGTAAACTTATAGCCCTCCACAGGAATGACATGGTTTACAATGCAAGCCAATGATCTGTAACCTATTAGTACATATTGCATATTTATTATATTGGTGCATTATACTCTTTATGAAATTAGGTGTTTTATTTGAAACCTTTGCTGACTTTACATAACTGGTATCAGTGGATTTTGTTGTGTAAGGAGGAGGATATTTGCAGTATATTTATATATTTTTAAAATTTTATGTTTTCATTTCATAGCTACAACTTTGAAAAGCTCTTATTATGAATTAGTTAACTGATTCATTCAGGGTTCCAATTCTGTTGTGAACTTATGTCTAATCATCCAGGAACTGTGCTGTGCTGTTATTTTTTTTAGTCTATAATTGTGAAGAACACATATTCATATTGACAGCATGGAAAGAGGAAACACAAAGCAAATTTGATTTATGAGCCAAACTTCACTAAACCTGCTTGGCTTTGAAATGAAATCCCCTCAGTCCCATACATGTTGTTATCATGGGTGGCATAGGAGATGGGGGACTGATGCCCATGTTGAGGATCACCTCTAGCTTTGGCATCAACCCTCGGGTCAACTAATTTTGTTTTTTTCTTCTCCTAAGTGTAAGAGCCATGCTGATTAGTTTAAAGGCTGGCTTTGTGTCAGTCCTGAATGGTGGTCATGGGCATGGTATTTCCTTGGTTTTCCCTACATATTTCAGACTAACTATGGCCAATAATGAAGATTGTGTAACCTTATTAGAGGCATTAAGACTTGCTCATTCATCAGCTAGTTTATCTGAATTTGACTTCTCTGGTTTCCTGACCCCTGTCTCTCCTTTGATCATGGCTCTGACTACTAATACCCTCCCTCTGTGCTTTTTAACCTAGCCAGGTGGGATCAATTCTTTGTGATTTCCCTACAGCCACTTTGACAATACTCTCTTCTTCCAGTAATGTCTCAAAAAACAAGTAGGCAAAGTTTATTTTTGCAGTCGTTCCGATCATTCACATCTTGTAATATTTACATATTTACATATTACAAGACAAACTCGTGGGTTATCTACCCTGATTGACCTCACTGGCAAACGTGTTCCTGCCAAACCTCACTCCTCCCTTAATCCCCCCCAATCCCTTGCCCGTTGTTGTCGTGGGGGGGCTTAGGAGGCGGAGACTGGGACTCAGCCCTCGACTCAACAAATTTTGCATGGTCTTTTTTTTCCCCCTCCTACTTTTTCCTTTCTGTCCCTTCACCAACCCCTTCTACTATCCACTTCCTAAGGTGTGAGTGCCGTGCTGAAAGGATGAAAGGCTGACTTTGTGCCAGTCCTGAACGGCCTGAGGGAGCCATGGGCACGGTATTCCCCTGCTTTAGTGTCTAGCCCTTACCCCTCAAACGACCCTGAGGGGTGGACCGTTTCTCTCCCCAACTTACTCCAGGCTTATCATGGCCAATAATGAATAACCATTAACCATTAACCATACCATTATTAGAGGCAATGTGCCTCTTCATCAGATAGCTCCACCAATTCAAACTCGCCCGATTCCCTGACCCCAGGCTCTCCTTTGACCACGGTTCTGAACACTACAACTAATACCCCCTCCTCAATGCCGACTAGTACAGTATCCACCCTAAGCAACACCCCAGGAAACATTTCTACTCCCAACATGCTCAACTTCAACAACTATACCCCCACAACCTTCTTCATCAACTACCCCATCCTCCCTTATTACTACCTTACAACCTTATTGTCCACCTCCCCATAACACTACCTCCCTCAACACTACTCCCTCTTCCACATGCCCCCGTCCTTCTACTACCCCCATCTCTACAAAATTCTTAAATAATCTATTTAGCCCAGCCAAAGGGGACCGATTTTTCGTGATCCCTCCCACAACTTCTCACACTCTGCTTTGACAACCTGTTTTCATTCCTCAAATGCATATACATCCTTCACTTGCTCTAACCCCTATACATTACCTTACCCGGCCTTAACCTATTTACTCGTCAACTCCTTTGCCCAGCTTTGACAATTAATCACTATCTCAACCACCCTTCACTACCATTTACTATAGTGCTACATGACCTTAGATATCTAGCACATTTATTGGCTTTTAACCATTAACCATTAACCTCCCTTAATACTTGTACTGGATATGTTTCCATCTCCCCAACTGATTGCTTTGTCTACGACAAACCGATTGCCTGCCTTGTTGACTATGATGCTGTAACACTACAGTGCTACACTATTCCTCCCAGAGGCCACTGTAAGTCCTACACTAATATTTAACTTCCATAGACATGAACTTTCTGCATGAAGTTATATTGTTGGAAAGTCCAGTCCTTTCCAACCATATCAACCCCTTCCTTGTCAATGTTAGAAATGTTGGCGTTTTGGCTGCCCACTATATGCCCAACCATGGTCATGACCATTTAAATTACTCTGCACAGTCACGCCAATTATGATGGCTCCCATAGTGCATTTTATAGGAAGCTGCCCTGTCTACTGGCCTCACTCCTAGTCAAATTCTTTTTCCAGACTAAATCCAGACACTCCAATCTCTACCAGTTCCCCGGTGCCTACCCTTCCTTCTCACTTCTCACAGCAGTTTAAACGTACCACATCCTCTCCGACACCCACCTATTCCTCTGCTCCTCGAATATCTACCTCCTCTTCTCCTCCTCATAAGAAAACTGTTTCTTAGACCTCTCCACCCAACTCCTCTCCAGAAACTCTTGAGGACATCCAAAGCTTCCTAAATATGACCCAAGAGAGCTCTCCTCTCTCTCACACACTCTCCAACCAGTCTACTCCCATTACCTCTGCATTCAAGGGAACCATCCTCCTCCTCCTCTAGTTTCCCCAACTCTTCTTCCTGGCAGGCACTCTCTCACAACACATCCCATTCTCCCTCTCCATGTGCATCATCCCCTCTTCTTTCCCCGTGACTTCCTTCTATCACAACAGTGATCTCCGGATCCTCCCCCTCCTGACATTCACTTCTCCACCCACCCAACCTCCCACCCAAAACTCACCCACTCACCCACCCACCCACCCACCCACCCACCCAAGCACCCACCCACCCAAACACCCAAACACCCACCTACCCACCCACCCACCCACCCAAACACCCAAACACCCAAACACCCACCCACCCACCCACCCATCCACCCACCCAACCACCCACCCAACGACCCACCCACCCAACGACCCACCCACCCAACGACCCACCCACCCAACGACCCACCCACCCAACGACCCCCCCACCCAACGACCCACCCACCCACACACCTACCCACCCAACGACCCACCCACCCACGTTGGGTGGGTGGGTGGGTGGGTGGGTGTGCGTGTACATGTACATGTGCGTGTACATGTACATGTGTGCGTGTACATGTGCGTGTGCGTGTGCGTGTGCGTGTGCGTGTGCGTGGGCGTGGGCGTGGGCGTGGGCGTGGGCGTGGGCGTGGGCGTGGGCGTGTATGTGTGTGTGTGTGTGTGTGTGTGTGTGTGTATCTTTAGATGTATATATATGCGTATACATATATATATATATATATATATATATATATATATATGTATGTATATGTATATACATTTATACATATATATTTGTATATATATGTTTATATGTATATATGCATATATGCATATATATATATATATATATATATATATATATATATATATGTTATATATATGTATATATATGTATGTTATATATATATATATATATATATATATATATATATATATATATATATATATATATATGTTTATGTATGCACATATATGTATATATAAGTATATATGTATATGTATGTACATATATATATATATATATATATATATATATATATATATATATGTATATATATGTATATATATGTATATATATGTATATATGTATATCTATATATATATACACACATACATACACACATACACACATACGGAATTACATACATACATAATACATAAATAGATATATATATAGATACACACACACACACATATATATGTATGTATGTATGTATGTATGTATGTATGTATGTATGTATGTATGTATGTATGTATGTATGTGTTTGTGTTTGTGTTTGTGTTTGTGATTGTGATTGTGATTGTGATTGTGATTGTGATTGTGATTGTGATTGTGATTGTGATTGTGATTGTGATTGTGATTGTGATTGTGATTGTGATTGTGATTGTGATTGTGATTGTGACTGTGATTGTGATTGTGATTGTGATTGTGTTTGTGTGTATACATATATATATGTATATATATATATATATATATATATATATATATATATATATATATTATATATGTGTGTGTGTGTGTATGTGTGATGTGTGTGTGTAGATAGATAGATAGATACGTAGGTAGGTAGGTAGATAGATAGACAGATATATAGATAGATGGATAGATAGATAGGTCACACACACACCCATACATAGTATTTGCATATATTCACATGTACATAAAGACAAACAATATGATTTGTGTAAGATTTAATAAGTCATTACATAAGCCAGATGATTAAAAAAGCAATGTTTTCTCACGGGCAAAAAGCAAATATTTTTCACGCTTGAATACCCTCAGGTTATTCCATTATAATCACCATATGCTCTGAATAACTTGAAAATGTTAATACTGAATATGAATATATCTCCAGGATTTACATAATAGGCGATAACATTTAAGAGGTGTTAGCTTCGTGAACATCAGATAAGAATGTTAAGTAGCAAAGATAATCAGTAATATTATCAATATCGTCGTAATTCTGCAGGATGTTGCGACAGATGTCAGGCAATAATGTGATTTTTTGAATATGTATTTTGCTTATTTATCGTACGGTTTTGAAGAATATTTGATATCATAATTTATCA
>NC_061842.1:2751134-2756134 GCF_019202785.1 Penaeus chinensis
GCATCCACACGCACCCAAAATATGTAAGTAGGAACCCAGTCTTTCTTTTGAATCTCGCTTAACAGACAAGTTGAGCTGACGCCTGACATCCTCTACTATATTACACACTATATATTCTAAAGTGATAAAGCTAAGACGGGACGAATGAAGTCCTGGCGTCTACTTTGGGCAGAAAGGGACGGGATGAGGAGGAGACAGGAGGGGGAGAAGAGAGGGGAGTGGGAGGGGAGGAGAAGATTGGGGGAAAGGGAGAGGAGGGATAGGAAAGGGGGAGAGGAGAGAAGAATGGGGAGACAGGAAGGGGAGAAGAGAGGGGAGAGGAAGGGGAGCAGAAGAATGGGGGAAAGGGAGAGGAGGGATAGGAAAGGGGGAGAGGAGACAGGAAGGGGAGAAGAGAGGGGAGTGGGAGGGGAGGAGGAGACAGGAGGGGGAGAAGAGAGGGGAGTGGGAGGGGAGGAGAAGATTGGGGGAAAGGGAGAGGAGGGATAGGAAAGGGGGAGAGGAGAGAAGAATGGGGAGACAGGAAGGGGAGAAGAGAGGGGAGTGGTAGGTGAGCAGAAGAGAGGGGAGTGGGAGGGAAGCAGAGGAAGGGGGAGAAGAGAGGGGAGTCGGAGGGGAGCAGAGGAAGGGGGGACAGGGAGAGTAGGGATAGGAAAGGGGGAGAGGAGAGAGGAATGGGGAGAAGGGACGGGGCGAGGAGGAGACAGGAAGGGGAGAAGAGAGGGGAGTGGGAGGGGAGGAGAAGATTTGGGGAAAGGGAGAAGAGGGATAGGAAAGGGGGAGAGGAAACAGGAAGGGGAGAAGAGAGGGGAGAGGAAGGGGAGCAGAAGAATGGGGGAAAGGGAGAAGAGGGATAGGACAGGGGGAGATGAGAGAGGAATGGGGAGAAGAGAGAGGAGGAGAAGGGGAGAACAGAGAGGAGAGGAAGGGGAGAAAAGGAATGGAGAAAGGTGAGAGGAGAAAGGAGGAGGAGGAGGAGAGAATTGAGGAAGCAGAGAAAGGTGAGAGGAGAAAGGAGGAGGATGAGGAGAGAATTGAGGAAGCAGAGAAGAGGGATGGGAAAGGGAGAGAGGAGAGAGCAATGGGGAGAAGAGAGGGGAGAGGAAGGGGGAAGAAGAAAGAAGAAGAGGGAAAAGAAAGGGGAGGATGGGAAGAGGAGGAATGAGGAAGATGAGAAAAGGGATAACGAAGGGGAAGAAGAGAAGGGAGGATGGGGAATCAGAGATTGGAAAGGGAAGAAGAGATGATATACTGGGGAGAAAAAAGACAAGGAAAGGGAGAACAGAGATAAGGAAAAGAGAATAGAGATAGAGAAGAGGGTTAAGCGAGGGGAGGGTGGGAAGAAGAGGAACGAGGAGAGAGAGGGGGGGGGGGGGGAGGAAAGCAGGGAAGGCGAAGGGAAGAAGAGAAGACAGGGCGGGGATAAGCGAGAGGAGGAAGGGGAAAAGAAGGATGATGAAAATGGACAGGAGAGATGAGGGGCGAAGAGGAGGAGAAGGAGGAGAAGAAGGAACAGGAAGAGGAGGAGGAGGAGAAGAGAAGGAGGGGAGGAGGAACAGGAGGAGGAGGAGGAGGAGAAGAAGAAGAAGGAACAGGCAGAGGAGGAGGAGGAGAAGGAAAAGGAGGAGGAGGAGGAGGAGGAGGAGCAAGTAGGGTGCAAGGGAGATGAGAAAAGGCCAGGAAGCGTGGGCGACGTGCATGAAGGCGTGCAAATGGGATCTGTGTCATATGTGGAGTAAATTGATGGCTAGGGAAGACGCCGCCGCAAGTCCCCTCGGGCGGGAGAGGGGAGCCTCCTTGTCATACCGTATGAAAGGAGAGAGAAAATGCAGGGAACTTGAGGCTCAGGGCGTAACTAACTTTGTACGCACGCTTAAAAAAGACGCGAAATACGAGGAGTTTTCTGTAGTAAATTACATCATAGTTGCTCTTGATATTTCCATTTTTGTCATGTAAGTTACAGTGTTTGCGCGCGGCACTGCCTCGGAATAAACAAACTGGCCAGGAGAGCACACCTCGCGGATGTCATGGCTCGGTACTTTTGACCTTTTTGTCACAGCAGAAGCTTTATTTTTTGCTCTGGCCTTCTCTTTTTTCGCCAAATAGTTTTTTTCTTTTGTCATAAGGTTTTAGTATGTCTATAAACTATTGCTAGTTATAGAAAACAACTTGTTTTTCTATGGGTGCATAATCATCTTATTCCCTGTATATATATATATATATTTATATATATGTATGTATGTATATGCATGTATATATATATATATATATATATATTTTTTTTTTTTTTTTTTTTTTTTTTTTTGATAAATAGATATGTAGATAATATGTTTTGTAAGACTTTTACTTGTCATCTTACTCGCTGTATGATACGTTTCTTATCACTTAATTCTCTGCTATACGTATTTCCATAGGACAAATAAGAATTTCGTATTTTTCAAAGCACCTTGCATTCCTCTACACTTGGAAAAACGTAACACTACCGAGTTAATGTATAATTCATTTACATGATCTTCTTCACAAGGACAGGAGAAAAGTAGATTCCTCGTAAGGCGCAAACATCTTGTCCTCCCTTCACGTATAGACAGAGTTTCATGCCATTTGTAAACTCCAGAGTACTGAACTGACGATGGTAGTGACTTGATAGTATTGCACTGCAAGCGTATCTCTTAATGAATCCAGTTCGGAAGATATATAAAGAAGCAGTATAAAACATGTGAAACAAACATTCATAAAAACATAGAAAGTAAAACAGATGTAAAATTCGAATTATCGGTGAAGATAAGATTTAGGTTAGGATTACGTTTGCTGATGATATAAAGAAGAAGAGGAGGAGGCACACACACTATTACAAACATGTATATGAAAGTATACATGTATATATATATATATATATATATATATATATATAAACATACATACACACACACATACATATATATTTATCTACCTACATATGTCTATCTATTTATCTGTCTATCAGTCTATTTATCTCTCTATCTCTCTCTCTCTCTCTCTCTCTCTCTCTCTCTCTCTCTCTCTCTCTCTCTCTCTCTCTCTCTCTCACTCTCTCTCTCTCTATCGATCTATAACATGTTCACAATGATGCACATCCTAAGTAGCCTACCTATTTCAAGTACATTATATTACCTCTGTATTGATTTTCCTTCAATGAAAGTATATACACACACCAGACCTCCTCCAAAACATAACAATGGGCACACGCTGATACACATCCTTACATACAACCTACTACATATAAGACATAGACCCCATATTAAAGACCCATACTAAGGACCCTCATCCCATACCCTGCAGAGACTCACCATCACACACTACATGTACTTCGCTCTGATCGTGTGGGTTCTTGTGTTGGTTCAACGTCACTTTCGACACCCCGCTGTCACGACCATTCACTTCGTCGGTGAGTATAATGACGTGGTTTGAAGAGGCTGATGTGAAGTTGAGGTTGAGGAAAGGCTTAGATGAATAGGTTGGAAGGATAGACAGAGAAATGGGGGGATTGGTAGGGGTGAGGTTGGAGAGAGAGTGAAAGGATGATGTAGGAGGATAGGGTGGATGTAAGAGGAGGTGATTGAGAATGGGAGGGAATCGGATAAAAGAGAGATAAACAATACAAGGAATTAGAGTTGAAAGAAGGATGGATAGAGAGAGAGAGAGAAAGAGAGAAAGAGAGAGAGAGAGAGAGAGAGAGAGAGAGAGAGAGAGAGAGAGAGAGAGAGAGAGAGAGAGAGAGAGAGAGAGAGAGAGAGAGAGAGAGAGAGAGAGAGAGAGAGAGAGAGAGAGAGAGAGAGAGAGAGAGAGAGAGAGAGAGAGAGAGAGAGAGAGAGAGAGAGAGAGAGAGAGAGAGAGAGAGAGAGAGAGGAGAGAGAGAGAGAGAGAGAGAGAGAGAGAGAGAGAGAGAGAGAGAGAGAGAGAGAGAGAGAGAGAGAGAGAGAGAGAGAGAGAGAGAAAGAGAGAGAGAGAATGTAAATTTGAACAAGACGATTTATCTAAAAAATCTAAGACTTCTAGGAAACCCAAGACACTGAAAAAAAGACCCGGGGGTAAAGTGAAACTAGGCGCAGATTACTCCCCGACGTGAAAAAAAAAAGAGAGAAGATGATTATGAAGAAAAAGAAGAAGAAGAAGAAAACGGAGTAGGGAGGCGGATAACCGCCGAGACACATAAAAATACATAAAAACTATATCCTCCAGCCTCCCCTCCTAGTTGCAAGCACTTTACTACATGCCCGTAACACGTTTTCTTCCAGGGACAGGCGGAGACACCGAGGGGAAAATCACTCACCTGGTGCTGCCGAGTCCTAAGAAGTTCGTTGCTGCCGAGGCGTATCGCGCACTGAAGACGGTGAGAGATAATATGCTGAAGGAATTTATCGGGGTTGACCTCCCGCCTTGGTTGGACGACCCCGCGAATGAGACGCAGGTAAAAAGGCTGTTTCCTTTACGCCATGTTTCATCTTCCAATTACAACTACTACTGCTGCTATTCTTCCTTTTCTTATTGTTGTTATTGCTATTACTACTATTATTACTGTTATTATTATCATTATCATTGTTGTTTAGTCAAATGATTAAATATAAGATTTGAAATAACTCATTTATTGCAGGGTTCTACCTGTGAACAATTCACATGTAAACAATAGGTGCAAAATTAATAGGTAACTCCTACATCAGCCTGTAAGATACAATCTATAAACCTTTCACAAGTACTTCCTCTCCTGTATTTATGGTCACATTTTTTTCAACAGGAATCCATATTACATGCTTCAAAGTGTTATCTCATTTTACAGTAATAAATAATAAAAAACAGGATCACTAGCCTTTCTTATTGTTTTTCTTCGAGTAAAGACCTCAGGCGCAACAAAACTTATGCATCTATAACACTGAAAAACACGACAAAGGATTACAGTTCATTATTTTTATCATTCATCCCAATTTTTTCATCACAGATTCCCAAAAGTGTTAAAATAGTGACCA
>NC_061842.1:2761134-2763634 GCF_019202785.1 Penaeus chinensis
GAGAGAGAGAGAGAGAGAGAGAGAGAGAGAGAGAGAGAGAGAGAGAGAGAGAGAGAGAGAGAGAGAGAGAGAGAGAGAGAGAGAGAGAGAGAGAGAGAGAGAGAGAGAGAGAGAAAGAGAGAGAGAGAGAGAGAGAGAGAGAGAGAGAGAGAGAGAGAGAGAGAGAGAGAGAGAGAGAGAGAGAGAGAGGGTTACAAAGGTAAAATAATGCTGCAGTCTGTGTTCTTGAGAAGACGATGAGCGGGGTTAAGAAGAGAGATGTAAAGGAATGGAAAAAGCTGTGAAATATTTACCGTTCTGTGCGTTATTTGGTTTAAACCGTAAATGTAATGAAACTGGACTAGCATTTTTCTACCTGTTTTTTTCGAATTCAGATATTTTAACGTTTTACATCTAATAAGCCCGTGTGGATTTGCGTTTCCCGCCAAATTCAAACGATTTCGCGGCGAGCATCCATCCAAAGGGGAAAGTCTTCCTCTCGCATCCTCATAACAGGCGAAAAATGAGGGTGGTAAGTTAGAAGGCATTTCGCTCCAGGGAGGGTTAGACTTTTCACTCTTTTCCTCCCGCCTGCTGTAAATTTCCCTTTCTTTTCAGCCAGATTTCGCCTCCGAGACTCGACTTCGTTTCACGCTCCTCTTGCATAGCACCGTATTATCCCGCTCGTGTACTTGATAAATCTGAATACGTTCTAGTACGGCGTCGATTATCTACTAATCCGTTCCTTTCACTCTGTGGGAAACAACTCTCTTTAACATATTTTATAACTCCGATAGTAATACTGTGTGTACGAATTATATAATAACGCTAAGAAACATCAACCTATTCTTGATCCAGGCATATAACATTTATGGAGATAGTATGTGTGCATATCATGTAATGAAAACACTGTCCATACCACAGGGAACGAGAAATAATACCTCGGCACCAGGAACCTCTAGCTGTAGGATTACTCAAAACACTTCTCACCTGTCACTTCGATCAGCGCATTACTCCATACTTGTACTACATCACTTCAGCTAGGTAAGTACACTGTGCAGTTCGTACCAATGTTGCAGGGAGATATTGCCACCTTAGAATTGCAATGCGTAAAGATTCCTTCCCTAACTGTATGCATCAGGGCTGTCTTACAGACCTTAGATCAGTAGAACACGTTTAACTAGAGTAAACGTGGCATATCGGCTTTAAACATGACGTTCGTGTGATGATTCCCTTCATCATAAGATACAATCGATCATTAGGGATATGTACAATAATATGGACGAATACTAAAGACACATAAAACTCATGTACCGTTACAGTCGACGCTGCTTTAGTACTTATTACATCTTTTGGAGGGAAGGTACCAATCCCACAACAGCAAAACAGCTTTCCCTTCCCACAGGTACAACTTTCTGCTGAAGAAGAATGTGCGTCTGAACTCGCTTTGTCGCGGACGAGGCCTCTGTCAGGACCCGGGCGTCATGGCCACCGCCTGCGCCTTCCACCCTCTTAATTTCGCCAAAACTGTTCGCCTGAGACTGGCCGCTGTGAAGTCGTTGCTTGAGGCGCGTGCGGGGGTGGAGAGTCCTTGTTTCCACATGTTGATTTTCCTCTTGATTACTTCTGTTGTACATAAATATGCCTTGTAAATATATGAACCAGCGTGTTTTAAGATCAAGTACAAAGTTATATTCCATATAATCAAGGAAGATATGAATATGACTTTGTTCATGTCTCACTGACCATAACCTCCCCCCCCCCCAAAAAAAAAAAAAAAAAAACGAATTCACTTACCCCCCCCCATCCCAAAACACAAACAAACGAACCTCCCCTTATAATCTGACCACGCCCACAGGACACCTCGCTGGACGTCCGCGTGGTGCACTTGGTAAGGGACCCGAGGGGCGTGGTCAACTCGCGCCTGAAGATGCCCTGGTGCTCCGGAAAGACTTGTCGAGACATGTCGAACGTCTGCCGAGCGGTCAACCAGGATGCTTACACGTCACAGGAATTCAGGTTTGGTTGAGAGAGAGATCTGTTGGACATATGCTGGCTGATAAGATGGGTAGATAGACAGACAGAATAAAGGAGGAAAAGAGAGAGAGAGAAGGATGAAGAATAGAAGAAAGTTGCAAAAGAGAGAAAAAAGGGATAAAGAAGGATTTGAGAAAATAAAATAAGAGAGGAAAAGAGATAAAGAAGGATAAAGTAGAGAGAGAGAGAGAGAGAGAGAGAGAGAGAGAGAGAGAGAGAGAGAGAGAGAGAGAGAGAGAGAGAGAGAGAGAGAGAGAGAGAGAGAGAGAGAAGAGAGAGAGAGAGAGAGAGAGAGAGAGAGAGAGAGAGAGAGAGAGAGAGAGAGAGAGAGAGAGAGAGAGAGAGCGAGCGAGAGAGAGAGAGAGAGAGAGAGAGAGAGAGAGAGAGAGAGAGAGAGAGAGAGAGAGAGAGAGAGAAGGAGATGACAGGAACAGAAAATTAAAGTAAAAAGAGCAGAACATGAAAGTGAAAATCTCAGGAAAAG
>NC_061842.1:2793634-2798634 GCF_019202785.1 Penaeus chinensis
GCGCTTCTAAACTCGCTCTAGAGTTTTCTAGGCAACAGCATAAACAAGAAATTAGAATTTTCCTGTTTCACCTTTTACAGACACGTGTATATAGAGATTATTATCTTTTTATCACATCATACTATGAACGGTTATTTTCTACGGCTGAAAATACACATTACAGCGGAAAGCAGACAAAAGAAAATAATTCTCTCTCTCTCTCTCTCTCTCTCTCTCTCTCTCTCTCTCTCTCTCTCTCTTCTCTCTCTCTCTCTCTCTCTCTCTCTCTCTCTCTATATATATATATATATATATATGTTTGTGTGTGTGTGTGTGTGTGTGTGTGTGTGTGTGTGTGTGTGTGTGTGTGTGTGTGTGTGTGTGTGTGTGTGTGTGTGTGTTAGTGAGTGTTTATGTGTATGTGAATGTGTGTCTATCTATATATAGCTACAGATCGTACCACATTAAGCACAAATAAATCCACCTATTTTTAACGACTGAATGTGTACATGAGGACTCTCGCCAAACACTGGGAAACGAACAGCAGATCTCGGAAGGAAATAAAGAACACCTGTACACAACAGCCCCGACAAAGAAGCCCTTAAGAAGCCGGGAAATCCGTTCCTTCGCCAAGTAATCCCGTGGAAGTCGCGGCGCTCGACTGATGGCGTCAGCGACGAGGGGAAAAAGGAAGAAGCGGAGGAAAACAAGAGGAGAAGAAGGGGAGGAAAGTGAGGGGAGGAGGAGGAGGAGGAGGAGGAGGAGGAGGAGGAGGAGGAGGTGATTGTGGAGGGGGCGAAGGTGGATAGGGTGGAAGTGGAGGTGGGTTGGAGGGGGAGGAGAAGGAGGAGGAGGAGGAGGAGGTATAGGTGGAGGTGATGGTAGTAGTAGTGGTTGAAGTGAAGGAGGAGGAGGAGGGTGAGGAAGAGGAGGAGAAGAAATATGAGGAGAGGGAAGATGGGGAGGAGGAGGAGGAGGAGGAGGAGGAGGAGGAGGAGGAGGAGGAGGAGGAGGAGGAGGAGGAGGAGAGGAAGAGGAAGAGGAGGAGAAGGAGAAGGAGGAGGAGGTATAGGTGGAGGTGATGGTGGTAGTAGTGGTTGAAGTGAAGGAGGAGGAGGAGGAGGAGGAGGAGGGTGAGGAAGAGGAGAAGAAGGACGAGGAGATGGGGGAAGAGGATGAGGAAGAGGAGGAGAAGAAAGATGAGGAGAGGGAAGATGGGGAGGAGGAGGAGGAGGAGGAGGAGGAGGAGGAGGAGGAGGAGGAGGAGGAGGAGGAGGAGGAGAAGGAGAAGGAGAAGGAGGAGGAGGAAGAGGAGAAAGAGGAAGAGGAGGACGAGGAGGAGGAAGAAGAGGAAGAGGAGGAGGAGGAGATAGGGGAGCGTAAAGAGAGTTAGGAAGATAGGAGTGTGAGGATAAGAGAAAGGAAAAGAGGGAGAAAGATTTTGTGAGTAGCAATAGCAGTGGCAATCTTAGCAGTGCAGTAATAGGAAGAGGAGGAAGAGTGGGAAAGAAGATAGTGAATACAGCAACACTAGTAATAGTGGTGGTAACCGTCAATATATACAATGTATCCTAGGCCCCTTTTAAGCAAGGAGAGGCTGTGAATAATATTTTTCTCTATAACTTGTATCGCAATGAACTCATTAACGTTTATACTGTACTCTCTCCCTAGTCAAACTCAAAACCATTGTCAACTGATATGAGGAAAGTCAATAATTTAATAATACATGAAATTAGTTGATGATATAAAGTCATTTGAAGATATGATGTTAGTTTATGACATAAAGTCATTTAACGTTATGAAGTTTTTTAATTATATGAATTCACTGGGTCGTGTGGGCAAATAAGGATATGAATTCACTTGATATGAAACAACATTATACAAACTCAATTATTTATGTGATGTCACTTAATATAGAGTCATTTAAGGAGATGGTCAGGTCTTTGATAAAAAGAAGTTACTTTATGGAAATTCTTTTAATGATACGATATGAATTCAATTTAATGGTACTATAAGAATTCATTTTAATGGTACTATAAGAATTAATTTTAATGGTACTATAAGAATTTATTTAATGATATGAAATAATTCAGGAAAAATCAGTACAACTACTTCTATTTGACTACTACCTTTTGGTCTGGAACTTTACAGAAACGGTAATGTAATGTTAATAAATAAATAGCAACTGAGATAATAATACTATAGAATGTTTTCCAACCATGAAAGTCCCTCTTTGCGAACTGCCAGGCGGAGCTGTGGGGGCGACCCATCTCGACCTTTATAAAAGAGATGACCAATTAACCACATCACGATATCTGAGGCTGTTCTTGGCGAATCAGTGTTCTTATAGCTGGTCTTTTGGTGTCCCATGGTGTGTAGTAAGACGGGACTCCAAGGCAAGTCTAGAGTCCAGTTTTACGGCCATATATAAAAAAATAGGTAATTCTAAGGTTTTAAAGCTGCTTAGGCTGGTGCTTCTCCATATGACCCTATTGAACTTGCTATGACTCTTGCGGCTAGTTCGTTTACTTCCTGGTATAATAACACAGGGTTATGAAACATGAGATGCAGAATTTTGTATGATTTCTATGTCCCTGCTGCTGTAAATATATATTGACTGAACTGGCCCTTCTTGCAGACTCTAAATCTCGGATCTTGGCTTTGAACCAGGACACCTCTACACCCTAGAGCTTTGCCTCAGAGCTAAGTGCGTCAAGCTAAAACTCCTTTAAAATAATTTTAATGGTCATAGAAGGCAAAAAACCGTAAATGCTTAAACAAATCTTATTTGAATTCACTGAAATAAATACGTAAAGCATTAGTTGATTCATACTTTGGGATTTTTACGTAATATATAGAGAAAAAAAAATGTTACGATGCTCGATTAAAGCAAATTCCAGACGAGAAAACAAAAAACTAGCCAGAAGTTAAACGAATCATAAAACCTGAACATTATATAAAAATGAAACACGAATGAATTAAAAATTAATTAAATATACCTTCGGGTCTTAAAAACACAAATCAACATATTAAGAAAATAAAAAAGGAAAAAATGGCTACAAAAAGGGGACATTTTTTTAAACAGCAAAACAAATCAAAAGTCGGGAACCTAAGGCGACGGGATGCTAATGGAAGCCCGAGATGACGAGGACCAAGACGACAACTGACAGTACCATCATATGCTCAGCGACTGGAGCTATTTTATTACCAAAGGCTAGTATTTGAGGGATACACTACGGCTGAGAGGTGAACATTACCGTACCTCGATCAATAAAAAGTCTAACCACTATCAAGGATCATGAAACGTCCCGTTCTTCTCAACCCTGAAAGGAGACACGACCTAGAGGAAGGCAGTCACCCTCCAATTGGCCCAGTTCCTTCAACGTTAATGGCGATCATTCTTTCTGTTTCAAAAAGCGATTGCTTCAAGCCCCACCAGGAAGTGCCATTTGAGTTTAAATTTCGGGTGCTCATCTGGGGTATGGCTGAGAGACAGGTGCTGGAGCGGTGCCAGGATGTGCCCGCACGCCACTGGGCTTTAGTCTCCTGCCACTCCGAGGTCCCCTTCAGCTTAGCCTTGGAGCGCAATGTACCCAGCTTCCGTGGGTGACTGCAAGGAGTCTTGATAATGGAGAAATCATGAACTGGCAGGGAAGGCTTCCGCATAACTGCTCCGTTTCTCGCGCCAGGTTGGCCATGTCCTGCTGAAAGTAAGAAGATAGGGAAGCGCATTACGCTATCCTACATTAACCACACCCTGAGCTTGAATCATTCTAATAGTTGTAGTAAAAATGATGATAACACTAAGGAAACAGTGGTAACAAAAAATAAATAGTAACAAAGGTGCTAGTAAGTATGTTTACTGAAAGAGAAGTAATGTTAATACTTTAGTAATAATATCAATAACAGTAACAGTAACGCAATAACATTAGTTGTAAAAGGAAAGCTTGAGGGAAGGGGGAGGGAGAGAGGGAATCACATAACTATCACAACTGCTTCTAATAGTGAGAACAAATAGAAAAAAAACAAACAAACAAACTGAGACGTGGAGAAACAAGCATGAAAAGAGGAAGAAAAAGGGAATCACCAGAAAACAAACTAACGAACAAACAATCACAAAGAAAACGGAAACAAACGAACAGAAATTAAAAACACAAAACAAAAGAACTACGATAACAAAAACCCGAAAATAAGAGAACCAATAGCAGAAAATAGAAAAAGAGCCAAAGAGAGAAAATGAGACGAGAGGGAGAATCAGAGAGAAAATATCCCCGGCTGAGAGCCACCGAGAGCCTGGGGTCATTTAAGAGGCGACATGCGAGCGGAACATCAGGAGTTCTTCGTAAGCCGATCCTCGCATGGGCGGCAAATGTAGTGCTTCTGGAGCTCGTCTTTACACGCGGGATAAAAACACACACAAAAAAAGAGAAGGAAAAAAACGTCACACTCAGAAAGAGCCTTTTTTTAACGGTATGTTCTTTTCCATTTTTTTTTTTCTCTTCATCGTCTATTCTTTTATATTTATTTTTTCTCTGTTATTTTTATGGAGCAAAAAATATATATATATTTGCGTGAGAATATATATATTTATTATTATTTTTTTTTATTTATTCATATCATGTGTAATGCTTTTTCCCTCCTTTTCTTCAGTGGAAGATGCTGTGGAAAATAAATCAACGTTCAGATAAACGCAAAATACTCTTTTACTTACATCAAATCCTCCTCCTTCCTAAAGGCAAACTGAATTCAACAAATAACAAAATCGATTTACCAGACAACAGACACCAACACCATTTGAACTTCGTATGTAAACAAACCAGAAAATTAATATCCCGAGACCGACACATAAACCTCCTCTCGACACAGGCAAGACACAGCACCAAAGGACCAACTCGGATAGAAAAGGACACGACTCTAATGTTAAAAAAGACCGTCAAGGTGGGACTCTGTTAAAATGACTTTTCAAGGTGGAGCTTTGTTAAGAGGGATCATCAAGGTGGAACTCTGTTAAAATGAATTTT
>NC_061842.1:2806134-2808634 GCF_019202785.1 Penaeus chinensis
TATATATATATATATATATATATATATATATATATATATGAATATATACACACACACACACACACACACACACACACACACACATATATATATATATATATATATATATATATATATATATGTAAATATATATGAATATATATATACATATATATATATATATATATATATATGAATATATATATATGTATATATATATATATATATATATATATATACACACACACATATGTATATTATGTGCATGTGCGTGTGTGTGTGTGTGTGTTTTTGTGTAATCTCTTTATGCGTATTGAGGCACACAAAGGCTTTTCATTTAGAAACAATAATTTCAAACAAACTAGATCAACGTGTGGAATTCATGTCAAACAAAGTACAACAACGAAGGGAAGGACAGGAAAACACGCGTGTGTTTTCCTGTCCTTCCCTTCGTTGTTTTCCTTGCAAACTCGACCAACAAAATCCTCTATTTGAAATGATTGTGCTTTAGAAAACCATTTATCTTACGAGAATTTTGAAATCATTGACGCATCTTCCTTTGAATTATCTGAAGAAATCTGAAGTTTCCACCTTTCTTTCTATAACAATTCTCTTTATTTTTCATAGTTAAGTCGTGTTCAATAGAAAACGGCCCTACTTGCTACACTTTTTCAGTATTTTCCAATGTCTTTTCAGATTGGAACAATCAATTTTTGGTTATTTTATGTCTCATACTTACATTCATGCATTTGAGCTTAATATTTGACTGTCTAAACGTAGTATCTCAGTTTTATATAAAAATATATGTAACAAGCTCCCTCTGTCTAAATCACTTTTTTGTCCACTCCTATTCTTATAAATCATTGGGATCTACACTTAATCTACTTTAATATCTGGGCTATTTAGAGTCATTTTGCATTACCTTTTCTGTATTGTAGAATTTACACAGTTTTTAACTATTTCTTTATTTTCTTAATGTTATTCTGAACTTCCACATATTCAGTCAGTCAAATCAAGCATTTCTTTATTATTATATTCCTCACTCTGTTGGTTTGAGCCTAGAGAGTTTAATAACAGGATTTGTGTTTTTGATATTTGCACTATTATTTCTGTTCACATGATATTATCTTGTAATTTAATAACATTGTTACTAGTGAATTCTATATTTCTGTCATGTATCACTGATGAGTGAAGTTACTGTGAAACCCTTGAAAAAAAAATTGTGTTCGCATTAAATCAACGCTTTAGTTTATTGCCAACCTTTTAAGAATATATATTTTACTCCTCCGCTTCTTTTATATATATATATGTATATATGTATATATGTATATATATAAATATCTATCTATCTATCTATCTATCTGTCTATCTATCTATATATAATGTACTATATATATATATATATATATATATATATATATATATATATATATATATATATATATATATATGTAATTATATATACACATACACACACACATATACCAGACATAGAGAGATAGATGGATGGATGAATAGAAAGAGAGAAAGAGGGCGAAAGAGAGCGAGAGAGAACGAAAATCCTCGAGTCACAATGAAGAATTTTCCACTTTTTCTGCTTCACGAAATCAATTAAGATAATGTCACTGAGGTTTACAATTTTCCTCCTTGAAGAAACCTGCTTGCGCGAGAGAAAAAGGGGACGAGGAACCTTAGAGATGTGTGTCTCGCTTGATTCAGGAAAGAAGGTGAATGAAAGGCCTCGACAACGGACTCAATACACTTTAATCAGCAATGGCGATATCTGAGGCCGAGAGGCTGACTGGAACAGGGCCCCGGACTCCGCCCTTGGTTGCCGCCCTGCTCAGCGGACGAACGCATGCATACACTGATACACGCATGCAAGCACACACACCCCCCCCCCCCACACACACCCACAAACACACATAAACACACACACGCACATAAACAATCACAAATAAGCAAGTCTGTCGTCCTCCCGTCTTTACAAGATAATTGGCCCGCGCGTCGGTCGTTTCCTCCAGGATTCCGCCCTCACACGGAAACGGTTTTCCTATTTCCTTTGTTTTCTCCAGATTCCCTCTCCCCTTCCTCCTTACTTTTCTTTCCCCTCCTCCTCCTCCCCCTCCTTTCTTTCTTATTCAACCTTCCTCCCTTCCCTCTCCTCCTCCTTCCTCCCTTCCCTCTCCTCCTCCTTCTTCCCTTCCCTCTCCTCCTCCTCATCCTTCCTCCTTTCTTCCTTCCTCATCCCTCCTCCCCCTTTCCTCCTCCTTCTTCCCTTCCTCCTTCCCTCTCCTCCTTCCCCCTCCTCCTCCTTCCTCCCTTCCTCCTTCCTCCTTCCTCCTTCCTCCCTTCCCCTCGAATCCCCGGAACAACTCCGACCGTCCGATATTTTTTCCTATTTGTTCTTTGTGTTGGGATTACCTCGGCTTTGGCGCTTTGAGGTCTGAGTGATGGCGGGCCTCTTTGAAACGGGATTCGGACCTCGCTTCTGTCGCTCCTCGAATGGTGCGCGTACATA
>NC_061842.1:2813634-2816134 GCF_019202785.1 Penaeus chinensis
GGGAGAGGAGGAGAGAGGGAGAAGAGAGAAGGGGCGAGAGAGAGAGAGAGGGGGGAAGGAGGGGAAGGGAGGAGAGAGAGGAAGAGAGGAGGGGAGAGAGGAGGAGGAGAGGATGAAGAAGAGAGCGAGAGGAGGAGGAGGGAGAGAGGAAGAGGGGGGAGAGGGGGAAAGAAAGGGTAAAAAGAAAAAGGAGAGGGGGAGAGAGAAAAGAGAGAGAGAGAGATGGGGAGAGAGAAGAGAGAGGGAGGGTGAGAGGAGAGGAGAGGGAGGATGGGGGGGAGGAGAAGGGGAGGGGGGAGGAAGGAGAGAGGAGGAGGGGAGAGGGAAAGGAGAGGAGAGGAGGAGAAGGGAGTGAGAGAGGAGAATTTAGAAAGAGAGGGAGAGAAAAGAGGAGGAGAGAGAAGGGAGAGAGAGAGGAGAGAGGGAGAGAGAGTGAGGAGAAGAGAAGGGGAGGAAGAGGAGTGGGGAGAGGGGGGAAAGGGAGGAGGGAGAGAGGAGGAGAGAAAAAGAAGAGGTGGAGAAGTGAAGGGGAGTGAAGAAGTGTTTAAGGAGAAGAAGGGAAAAAGGAAAATGGGAGGAGGGAGAGAGAGGAGAAGGAGGGGAAGGGGAGGTGAAAAGGGGGAGAGAGAGAAGAAGGAGAGAGAGAGAGAGGGAGAGAGAGAGGGGGGAGAGAGGAGAGAGAGAGAGAGGAGAGAGAGAGGGGGAGAGAGAGAGGAGGGGAAGGAGAAGGAGAGGGAGAGAGGGGGAGAGAGAGGAGAGAGAGAGAGAGAAGGGAGAGAAAGAGGAGGAGAAGGGTGAGGAGGAGAGAGAGAGAGAGAAAAGAGAGGAGAGAGAGAGGAGAGGGGAGGAGGAGTGAGAAGGGGGAGGATGGAGAGAAGAGAGGGGAGAGAGAGAGAGGGGTAGAGGAGAGGGGAGAGAGAGAGAGAGGAGGGAGAGAGAGAGAGGGAGGGAGAGGAGAGAGGGGAGATGAGAAAAAAAGGAGGGGGGAGAGAGGAGAAAGGGAGGGAGGGAGGGGAGAGAGAGAGAGAGAGGAGGGGAGAGAGTGAGAAGGAAGAGAGAAGGGGGGAGAGGAGGGGAGAGAGAGGGAAAAAAAGAAGAGGTGAGAGAGGGAGGAGGGAGGGGAGAGGAGGGGAGAAGGAAGAGGAGGGAGAGAGGGGAGAGGGTAAGGAGAGAAAAGAGAGAGAGGAGGATAAAGGAGGAGAGAAGGGGAAAATAGATGAAGTAGGAGAAAAAGGGAAAAGTAGATCGTGATGTAGAAGAGAAGAGAGAAGGGAGAGAGAAGAGGGGAGGGAGGAGGGAGGGAGGAGGAGAGAGGGAAAGGGGACCGGGGGAGGAGAAGGGGAAAAGGGGGAGAGAGAGGAAGGAGGAGGAGGAGAGAAGGGAGAGAGGGAGAGAGTAGAGAGGAGGGGAAAGGGGGAGAGAGAGAGAAAAAAAAAAATGAAAAAGGGGAGAGGGGAGAAAAGAGGGGGAGAGGAGGGAGGAGAGAAAAGAGAGAGAGAGAGGAGGGAAAAGAAAGATAAAAAGTGGAAAAAAAAGGGGGAAAGAGAGAGAGAAAAGGAGAAGGAGAGGGGAGAGAGAGAGGGAGAGGGGAGGAGAGAGATAGAGGAGGAGAAGGGGAGAGGAGAGGAAAAGGGGAAAAGGGGAGAGGAGAGGAGGGAGAGAGAGAGAGGGGGGAGAGAGGAAGAGGGAGAGAGGGGAAGAGTGAGAGAGAGAGAGAGGGAGAAGAGAAGGAGAGGAGGAAAATGGGGAGAAGGAGGGAGGAGAGGGAGAGAGAAAAGAGGAAAAAGGAAAAAGAAGGAGGAAAAAGAAAAAGGGGTGAGAGGAGAGGGGGAGGGAGAGGGGAGGAGGGAGGGAGAGAGAGGAAAAGAGAGAGAGGAGGAGGAGAGAGAGGAGAGGGAGGAGAAAGGGAGAGAGAGGAGAGGGGAAGAAGGAGGAAAAAGAGAGGAGAAGGAGAGGGGAGAGAGGAGAGAGGAAAAGGAGAGAGGAGAGAGAGAAGAGATAAAGGGGAAAAAGAAAGAAAAAGAGGAGAGAGGGGAAGAAAAGGTGAGGGGGGGGGGAGGGAGAGGGAAAGAGGAAGAGAGGAGAGGAAAAGGGATTGATAGATGAAGAAAAAGAAAGAGAGGAAAAAAAGGGGAGGGATGATTTTAAAAAAGAAAAAAAAAGAGAAGGATGAGAAGAGAGAGAAGGAGAAAAAAAGAGAAAGGGAAATTTAATTTTTAAAAATTAAAAAAAAACGAAAAAAAAAAAAAAAATTAAAAATGTGGGGGGGGAATGAAAGGAGAATAAAAGTGAAAGACCGGGATGGGGGGTTGAGGGGAGAGAAAAAAAAATAAAGGAAACGAAAAAAAGAGAGAGAAAAAGGGAAAGGAAGATTTTTTGAAAAGGGGGAAAAAGGGGTTTTTAAGCCCCGGGGGGCGGGCGGAAAGGAGGGGAAAAAAGGGCCCCAGGGTTAGGAAGGGCAGGGGAGAGAATATAAAAAATTTTTATATTATAAACACAC
>NC_061842.1:2838634-2843634 GCF_019202785.1 Penaeus chinensis
CCTGTCACGGCGGTCGTAAAAATGCCTGCCCGAGAAAACGACATATGACCTTGAGAAGTCAAACGCAGGTGTTGTAGGGGAAGTCACCGCCATGGCACAGGTGTTAAGCGCGCCGACCCGCGGTTGATTAGGAAGGGCATCCAATCAGGCAAGTGTGACACTGCCATAAAACCTCTTAATAGTGACTTGAGAGAGGCCTATGCCCTGCAGTGAAATGAATGGCTGAATAAAAAAATAAAATATATATATATGTATATATATATATGTGTGTATGTGTGTGTGTGTGTGTGTGTGTATGTGTGTGTGTGTGTGTGTGTGTGTGTGTGTGTGCAAGTGTGAGAGTATATGTATATACTGTATATGTTTAACAACTCCCTGACCAAGGGGAGGAGTGGGGGGGGGGGGAGAAAGAGAAAGAGAATGAGAATAAGAGAGAGAGAGAAATGTTGAGTTTCCGCCTCTCTTCGTCGACCTAGCCCTGTATTTGAATAGAGAAATGAATGTACATTTTTGTAACCAGTGAATTGCATGCAGAGCCCTAATGACCCGGACTCGAGGCACATGCTTTCGGCGATGTCACTCTCCAAATTCAGTTCATCAGCTGTTATTTGGCGTCGGCTGAACTGCATTACGAGGCGGGGCGCAGCGGTGCCGCCTGTTTCACCGCAGTTATTCCTCGGGCAATCATGAATTCGCATAAAAAAATACACGTAAGTAAATCAGTATGTTAACTCACCTCGTGGATTTTTTTTATTTTTATGAATCGGCGACAGGCTGAATTAGCATAGACCAACTTGCAGCTGAATAACGAAGCCAGAATATCCCGTTTACACAACGCGTGGCAGTTTTTTTTTCGGTGCTGAGGCGAAGCGACGACTCGGTTACAGCCTCTCTCCTCCTCGCCTCACTGTCCTCTTGTTTCTTTTTGATCTTTTGAACGATAATTATTTGATGTTATTCTTCATGTCCTTCGAATTTAGCTTGCTTCAATTCTTTATTGATTCCTCTTTTATTTTATTTTTTTGTTTCCACGCTTTGATGTCGGGATTGCTGTGAACATGAAACGGGATTTCGTCTGCCTTAACTTACAGTGACATCTAATTAATGCTACAATTTATGCTAAAATGGTAATAGAACGTTTTAAAATCCTTACCTCACCCGGAGAGAGAGAGAGAGAGAGAGAGAGAGAGAGAGAGAGAGAGAGAGAGAGAGAGAGAGAGAGAGAGAGAGAGAGAGAGACAGAGAGAGAGAAGGGGAGAGAGAGAAAGAGAGAGAGAGAGAGAGAGTGAGAGAGAGAGAGAGAGAGAGAGAGAGAGAGAGAGAGAGAGAGAGAGAGAGAGAGAGAGAGAGAGAGAGAGAGAGAGAGAGACAGAGAGAGAGAGAGAGAGACAGAGAGAGAGAGAGAGAGAGAGAGAGAGAGAGAGAGAGAGAGAGAGAGAGAGAGAGAGAGAGAGAGAGAGAGAGAGAGAGAGAGAGAGAGAGAGAGAGAGAGAGAGAGAGAGAGAGAGAGAGAGAGAGAGAGAGAGAGAGAGAGAGAGAGAGAGAGAGAGAGAGAGAGAGAGAGAGAGAGAGAGAGAGAGAGAGAGAGAGAGAGAGAGAGAGAGAGAGAGAGAGAGAGAGAGAGAGAGAGAGAGAGAGAGAGAGAGAGAGAGAGAGAGAGAGAGACAGAGAGAGAGAGAGAGAGAGAGAGAGAGAGAGAGAGAGAGAGAGAGAGAGAGAGAGAGAGAGAGAGAGAGAGAGAGAGAGAGAGACAGAGAGAGAGACAGAGAGAGAGAGAGAGAGAGAGAGAGAGAGAGAGAGAGAGAGAGAGAGAGAGAGAGAGAGAGAGAGAGAGAGAGAGAGAGAGAGAGAGAGAGAGAGAGAGAGAGAGAGACAGAGAGAGAGAGAGACAGAGAGAGAGAGAGAGAGAGAGAGAGAGAGAGAGAGAGAGAGAGAGAGAGAGAGAGAGAGAGAGAGAGAGAGAGAGAGAGAGAGAGAGAGAGAGAGAGAGAGAGAGAGAGAGAGAGAGAGAGAGAGAGAGAGAGAGAGAGAGAGAGAGAGAGAGAGAGAGAGAGAGAGAGAGAGAGAGAGAGAGAGAGAGAGAGAGAGAGAGAGAGAGAGAGAGAGAGAGAGAGAGAGAGAGAGAGAGAGAGAGAGAGAGAGAGAGGAGAGAGAGAGAGAGAGAGAGAGAGAGAGAGAGAGAGAGAGAGAGAGAGAGAGAGAGAGAGAGAGAGAGAGAGAGAGAGAGAGAGAGAGAGAGAGAGAGAGAGAGAGAGAGAGAGAGAGAGAGAGAGAGAGAGAGAGAGAGAGAGAGAGAGAGAGAGAGAGAGAGAGAGAGAGAGAGAGAGAGAGAGAGAGAGAGAGAGAGAGAGAGAGAGAGAGAGAGAGAGAGAGAGAGAGAGAGAGAGAGAGAGAGAGAGAGAGAGAGAGAGAGAGAGAGAGAGAGAGAGAGAGAGAGAGAGAGAGAGAGAGAGAGAGAGAGAGAGAGAGAGAGAGAGAGAGAGAGAGAGAGAGAGAGAGAGAGAGAGAGAGAGAGAGAGAGAGAGAGAGAGAGAGAGAGAGAGAGAGAGAGAGAGAGAGAGAGAGAGAGAGAGAGAGAGAGAGAGAGAGAGAGAGAGAGAGAGAGAGAGAGAGAGAGAGAGAGAGAGAGAGATAGAGAGAGAGAGAGAGAGAGAGAGAGAGAGAGAGAGAGAGAGAGAGAGAGAGAGAGAGAGAGAGAGAGAGAGAGAGAGAGACAGAGAGAGAGAGGGAGAGAGAGAGAGAGAGAGAGAGAGAGAGAGAGAGAGAGAGAGAGAGAGAGAGAGAGAGAGAGAGAGAGAGAGAGAGAGAGAGAGAGAGAGAGAGAGAGAGAGAGAGAGAAAAGAGAGAGAGAGAGAGAGATAGTTAGATAGATAGATAGATAGATAGAGATAGATAGATAGAGGTAGATAGATAGATAGACAGACAGATTGATAGAGAGAGAGAGAGAGAGAGAGAGAGAGAGAGAGAGAGAGAGAGAGAGAGAGAGGAGAGAGAGAGAGAGAGAGAGAGAGAGAGAGAGAGAGAGAGAGAGAGAGAGAGAGAGAAAGGGATAGTTAGATAGATAGATAGATAGATAGATAAAGATAGACAGATAGAGGTAGATAGATAGATAGACAGACAGATAGATAGACAGACAGATAGATAGATAGATAGATAGATAGATAGAGAGAGAGAGAGAGAGAGATAGAGAGAGAGAGAGAGAGAGAGAGAGAGACAGACGTCAGACAGACAGTGATAGATAGATAGATAGAGAGACTGATAGATAGGGAGAGAGACAGATAGATAGAGAGAACGTTTTAAAGCTCTTAGAAATTAGTTGCGGGCCACGAACAGAGCAACAGGGTCAATTCCCAGAGCATAAATTCCCGCCTCTCGCAAGGGACGAAGACGCACGAGGCGGGGCAGCAGCGGCTGGGCTGTCGCGAGTTTTTTTTTCTTTTTTTGTTTATTTCTTCTTTTTCCCCTTTTTTTCCTTTCCGTTTTCTTCCCTTTCTCTTTTTGTTTCTGTTTTCTTCCTTTTTTTCTTTTTCTTTGCTTTGTTCTTTTTTTTGTTTCTTTCTTTTTTCTTCGTCTTTGTTTCTTTCGTTTTCTTCCACTTTGTTTCTTTCTCTTTTTCACTTTTATCTATCTTTTTCCCTTCCTATTTTCTTTATTATTTTTTTTTTAATTTTTTAAATTCTTCTACCTCTTTGTCTCTTTCTCTTTTCCCACTCTTATTCTTCCATTTTCCTCGTGTTGTGAAAATCTCGCGTGCGTTGATGGAAATGGGGAAAGGATGAGTATTCTTCTGCCCTTCCAGAATTCCTTCCATATTCCTCTCCTCGAAAACCAGTCTAATCCTTCTTTTGTCTTCCCTTCCTCGAACTGTGACGTAAGAGAGGCGCACACGGGATCATACAATCTCAAAACATGAATTTTAAACTTTCTTTTGATTCACATTAAATAAAAAAATAACATTTTTACATTGATACACAAATTACAACACTAACCTAGCAGAAATATTTGTTTCCATAGCTGGTTTCGTATTGTTCATTCTGGGTCATACCTGGATTGGTAGAGGTTCGAATCCTGCATACATAAACACACGAACACACACACACACACACACCATACACACACACACACACACACACACACACACACACACATATATATGTTTATATATATACATACACACACACACACACACACACACACACACACACACATATATATATATATATATATATATATACCTTAAAAAAATAATCCATAGCCTTACTTCACACGATATACCGATCACGCTCCAATGAGTAGCAAGAGATCAAATTCCATATAAATAAACTTTGAAGCTTAACGTATAAAAACAAAAGAAAATATTCATCCAACTTCCTAGATCGACAGCCGGTTCACAGCTGTTAACACCGCCCAGCCTAACGCCCTCCGTAAAATAGATAAAAGGTGACACTGAGCTATCTTTCCATAGTCTGAAATCTCTGCGTTATCCACTTCATTAAACGGTCACGAATCTTGGTCCATTTTAGGCGCTGAGCAATGCCACTGGTGTATTTTCTTTTTATGTAGGCTGAGGTGGAAGGAAGGAGGGAGGGAAGGATGGAGGATGGAAGGAGTGAGGGAAGGAAGGAGGAGGGAGGGTAGAAGGACTGATGGAGGGAAGGAGGGAGGAGGGGTGGAGGAAAGAGGGAGAGAAGGGAAGGGGGAGAGAGGAGGGAAGGGAGGGGGAGGGAAAGAGGGAAAGAGGGAGGGAGGGAGGGGGAGAGAGGAGGGAAGGGAGGGGGAGGGAAAGAGGGAAAGAGAGAGAGAGAGAGATTTGATTTGAAAACAAATATATTTACAGAACAATTTACTTGCTATGTAGAAAGCGAGGGAAAGATGGTCAAGAATCTACTCAATTTGGCTGAACTTGTATTGACTTAAGGGTCAAAGTCAACATTAAATATACATGCCTGAAGGCCTACACCTTCGTGCTCACCTTATTTGTTTACTTATCTAATAACTGA
>NC_061842.1:2908634-2913634 GCF_019202785.1 Penaeus chinensis
TCTGCGTTTGGTTCCATTTCTTGTTAATGTATACGTGTACTAATCAATTTTTTTTTTTTTGTCTAGTAATTGCTGTTCTATTTTCCTATTCATAATTGTTAGTATTTTTGTTTACTGTATCTTTAATTATTACTGACGAGGATTTCGTGTCATATCGTGTATTTGCAGGTCAGAGTCTTCACACACTATTATCCAACGCGATCACATTCCTTTTTTTCTTAACTTCCTCTCTTTTACACTCCTCTGCACTTTCTCTTATCCACATCATTCTTCCCCTCTCTATTATTCACCATCTCCCATTTTCCTTTTTCCGTTTTGCTCGGCTGCTCTTATCCTCTTTCCTCTCCCCAGCTTCGGAAGGCAAAAGTATCCTCTCCCATCGCTCTTCCTCTGAACGTCTAAGACCTTCTCAACTTTCGAGACGAAGGAGATCTCGCGAGGACGCTGCTTGCGAGAACGCCCTCCGCCTTCCCCGGGAGACCTTTTCATCTCATTTTGATGGACTCGGGAGCTCGTCAAGTTGAAGTGTCTTTCGGCGTCGGGAGGGTCTGGCCGGAGGAGGACCGCGCGCGATATGGGCGTGGGAGAGTTATAAGAGACGCCCGCGAAACGCCTCGAAGTTTTGCACTCCCGCTGAAGGAATTGCTGAAGGAATCCCCAGCCGTGGACGACGAAACAGGTGTGTGTGTGTTTATTCGGCGGCGGGCACGGGGGGGGGGGGGGGGGGCGGAGGCCATCCTGGTTCAAGCATTTCGACACTATTTGTTTTTCTCCCTTTATGGTGCTTTTCTGTATAGTATCAGGTGCGCACTGACACACGGGGAGAGAGAGAGGTAGGGAGGGAGGGAGAGAGAGAGAGAGAGAGAAAGAGAGAGAGAGATGGTTAGATAGATAGACAGATGGACAGACAGGCAGATATATAGTTATATATATATATATAATATAGCTATATATACATGTATATATATATATATATATATATATAGAGAGAGAGAGAGAGAGAGAGGGGGAGGGAGGGAAGGAGATAGACAGATAAAAAGAGAGGGAGAAATGAGAGGTAAAGCGGGTATATAGCGATAAAACCGATGGAAAAAAAAAAAAAAAAAAACATGACCATACAGCATTTCTTTCTTTCCCTTGCATGGCGCAATAAACAAGATGCACACAGGTAAGTAAGGTTTCAACAGACAAATACAGAAATATATAACTGCTGTGGTCATATCTTCACTCTCCTATGCACACTTTAATTAGACGGCCATTCAATTTTGATTTCCCCGCAGGATTACTGCCTCTCGATCATGGCATGTTGCAGAAAAATGAGACGGCTCTGATTGCATAGGTTTGATGCTGTTGAGATCGGTTGAAAATTATATATGCTTTCTATTCACTGCGTCATTATCGGTAAAACTCTCAACATTTTCACCACAAGGCTTAGTACTCTAGTGGCACGTTACCTTCAACACCAGCATTATTACCACAGTAACCATTGTTTACCGATTCTCCAGGACCAAAGCTGAAACTGTTACCACTTCTACATCGCAAAGATTAACGCGGCAGAAACCACTGTTACCTTTCCACCCCGAGGAGCAGTGAGTGCCACAGCTACCACTTCCCCGCATACCTTTAATCCTAAGGATTAGTGCCACAACAAACACGTTTACCCCTTCACCATGTACTTATGTCAAGATTTGTAACACAAAACTGTAACTATCGCCCTACCTCCATCCAAGGGTTAGTACCACAGCAACCACTGTTATCATTCACAACACAACTTTCATTCCCAAGGATTAGTACCACAACAACTGCCTTTACTACTGCAGGTACCATTCATCCCTCGAATTAGTACCATATCTACCACTGTTACCCCTTCCTTCATCACCAGAAGCAAACCGTCATTACCAGAACTCACTCGTTCGCCGCGAGATAAGAACTGCAACAATAAATACACAGCACGGGTTGTTGGCCTCAGTACGCCACAATCTTATCAGCCAAGACCAACAGCTTGGCGTTTGTCTCTCTCTCTCTCTCTCTCTCTCTCTCTCTCTCTCTCTCTCTCTCTCTCTCTCTCTCTCTCTCTCTCTCTTTCGCTGTTGCCTTCGCTGTCTCCTTCTCTTTTCTATTCTTTTTTGCCTGCTCATCTTTACATTCCTTTTCTTTCCATCGCTTTCAATTCATATAATAACTTACTTGCCTTCGATTGCGATCGGGAATACGGGAGCAATGTGGTGTTGAGCAAGCACTGTCAGATAAATCAATACCCATGAAGGCAGGTCATACGTGGACATTCGCTGTCGACAAATACAGCATCGGCTGTCACTCAGGCGTAATGTTTGGACCACGAGCTATTGCATCTAAGATTGAACTATAGGCTGCAGTAGATTTGTGTTCTTTGTGCGGGCTTTAAGCTTCGTTTGTAGCATCTGGTGTCACTAAGACCTCAGTAAATGAGATTGGCGGATACAATACTAAGTGATGCCGGAGATGGAGAAATGTGCATGCACGTATATGTATATGTATATATATATGTATATGCATAAGTATATGTATATATATATATGCGCGTGTTTGTGTATGTATGTATAATAATAATAACGGCATTATGGAAATAAGCAGCTAGTGAGCTGAAAATATACATTTTACAATATTTCAAAAATAAAGCCGTACTGAGAAACAAGTTCGTCATTGGTAGAGAGCTACAGTGAGGATCAACTGTCAGGACGGGGCTATTCTTGTATCTGGCAATCCTTTAGCGAATCGAAACAAGCTTGTTAAACGGCGCAACGAGAAGGTGCGGCACCAGGGGGCAGGAGGCCATGGGGACATGGGTTCTTCAGGAGTCTGCGTCTAAAACGGTTCAGTGGCTTGTTAGGTTGTTAGGCCCAGCGTGCTAAGAGCATCATCGTAGTTTTGGTATGAAGGGCCGAGGATGGTTTTGACTGCGTGTTTCTGCACACGTTCGAGCTTCTGCTTCTGTTGAGGCTTGTCTTCCATGCGTACATCAGTCTGGGCCGAATGATCACCTTACATATATTTCACAGTTCTGTAGAAGGGAGATCAAAGGCTTTTAAGCGTCGCAGCATGTATAATTAGTGAATTACTTGATGGTGTTGACGTTTTCATTCCGCGATAGTGTGTCGTGTATAGTGAGGTGAGGTAGACTCGACCTCCTGCAGTATTTGGTTGCAGAGGGTAAGGGCGAGAGGAGGGGGCGGGGTGGCGGCAACGACAAGCTTATTGATGACTATTATTGAAGATGCAGTTGATGAGGTTATTAAGGGAGGATTGAGGGCCGCTGTAATCAGGATTGTCGTTATTAATCACTCATACCGTTGTAGAATTATCCACATATTTCCAGTAGTGGGCGGTGCCCATCAGGACGTCATTGATCAGCATCAGAAGCACAAGGTCTCAAATACGTCCCCTGAGGCACGCCGCAAGAGGAAAGTGGAGGTGACCGCCAACACCGCCGAATAAACACACCTGTTGACTGTGACTGAGGAAGCTAGCGAGCCACTAGAGACCCAATATATATATATATATAACATGTATATGTATATATATACATATATACATACATACATACATACATATACATATACACATACACATGCACATATACACATTGTATGTGCACACATACACACACACACACACACACACACACACACACACACACACACACACACACACACACACACACACACACACACACACACACATATACATACACACACACACACACACACACACGCCATATATATATATATATATATATATATATATATATATATATGTATATATATGGCGAGTTCGAATCCTGTCCAAATGATCCAAGACTGAAAGCAAAGACATCCATCTGCAAAAAACAAAGTCTTCGAAAGAAGGCACTGTCCTTGGCCTTGCGATGGAGTTCATGACATAAAACCAGACCTTTATATGTATGTGTGTGTGTGTGTCCTTATATGAAATAATATATTTATACACAGGCTAAAAAAAATAAACGTAATTAACGAAAAACTAACAGTTATTTATAGAATGTTCACGACGCCCCCTTGCCTCGACTCAGCCATTCAAATTGTACACAAATGAGCTGCAAGAATTATCCTCAGTTCCTCCCACACCTATGCCAGCACAGCATCCTCACAAACATGAGTCGCCTGCAAGCCTCAAACAATTTGGGAACAAACTAAATTGAAGAAGGAAAAATGCTAAAGAAAACCTGTTGCTCTCTGATGAGTCAGGTCTTGTCGTACCTGTAATAAGGTTTAGCCTATCAGAGGCTGAAGAACAGTCTACTTTGGTCACATTCGTCAGTATCATTCTCCTTAAGTAAATTCCTGCTTTGTCTTTCACTTGTTAACCTACTACATATGCACATGTGTATGCATATACTTGAATCATTTATATATAAACACACACACACACACACACACACACACACACACACACACACACACACACACACACACATACACATACACGCACACTCAGTTACTTATGCAGGCACACATATTTATGTACATATTGATGTAAAAAAGAGTAAATGCTGCTGCTAACGTGTGCGGGGAAAACTTTTGGCACCAGTATATAAGAATCACAGTAACTGTGATCAATACGACATGGCACCATCTGCTTCTTGCTGCCATAAAAATAACAGCAAAAACACTGAACTGCTGCTCTTACTCTTTATAGAAAGACATACTTAAACTATCTAAATAACAAATTTCTCATCAATAGAAACCCCAGGAAAAAACTTTAGGTCTTATATATAAAAAAAAAGGAAAATTAAAATGCAGTTAGGTCGGTAATCGAACTGTCAACAGGCATGTTAGTGTAGCAAATTCAGTTATTCAGGGTTATTTAGTGATAAACAATTAAATAATGAAATGAGTAGTTGTAAGTGACAGCATTAGATAAGCGAAAACAGTTTTTTTAATTGCTTTATCGATACTTTCACAATTATAGAATCGGTTTTAAAAATGAGAATCACTTCAGGTTAA
>NC_061842.1:2933634-2936134 GCF_019202785.1 Penaeus chinensis
TCAAAAGGGAAACAAATATTTAACTACCCGTTTGCTTACGCATTTATCTATCCAGTATACATATTAACACACACACTCCCTCTCTCAAACATTGATCTAACTGCTTACTCACCTATTTATATAAACCCACGTACTCCAGTTCTCACTCCCCTATGTGTCTACCTGCCTGTCTGTCTTTCACACACAGAATGATAAAAATACGTACAGAGATTGTGCAGGCACAATTATATGGAACAAGGACACGCACATAAACACTACTGTGTTGACATTGTGGTGTGTGTGTGTGTGTGTGTGTTTGTGCATGTGTGTGTGTGTATGTGTGTGTGTATGTGTGTGGATGTGTGTGTGTGTGTGTGTGTGTGTGTGTGTGTGTGTGTGTGTGTATGTGTTTCTAAAATTAAATATCAGTAAACATACCAGAATTTAAGCCAAAAGCTCGTTGAAATAAAGGTGATTGATTCACTGAAAAAAAACATAAATGTTGCCACTGAAATCTAACAAGCACAACAGCAGATATGTTTCGGAACGTGGATTGCCCGAACTGAGCCCTTTCAGAGAGAGACAGGTACACACGCTCTCCATACAAGTAAATAAGCTTTGGTTAATGTGTAATACTACCTAAGAGGGGGTCCGTGTTATAAAGGATACCGATTGTAGCATTGCGGATTATCTGTAGTCTTTGATATAGAAAGGGATACTAAACTCGTGATTACTCCTTGCAGATTTGCATTAAGGACGCTGACATGACAGGTCGAAGCAGAAGGATCCCTTGCATTTTGACCCTAGGAAGTGCCTCTTCATGTAGTGTTTGCAGTGTCAGGTGTGGCCGCCCTTCTTGAGACTGTTCTAGAGTGCAAATAAAATGAAGAGGGTATTATATGTACGATAATGGAAGGTTAGAATTATTGGAAAGCAAGGGATCAACATGGTCGACACAGAGGATGAATATAATAATTTTCTTCTTAATGAAGGTGATGATCTCTATTGCAACTGAAATCATCCTAGTGAAGGTTAGATAAGTAGAAATCAAACAAACAAAAAATAGGAAGAAGAACAACTGAATACCTGATTAGTTGTTGTAGGAAGGGAAAAGGTTGGACTTTCACTGAGAAGGTTAACTAGTATGGCTAAAATGGGGAACTTTATGTGTGGATTTTTGAAGGGCTTTTGATATAAATAAAGTAACATGAGAGGGAATGAAGGAACAGAGACGTAGTAGACAAGAAGAGAGCTTAATTTGTTAGTTAGATATTCTTTCATCCCTTATTCCTAAATTTATTTATTTCCTAGTTTTATTTCTAATCTGTTTTGCTTTATGCTCGGGATGATGTGAAGCGATGGTGTGGTAGCCAAAACAGTGTTAAGTACTTTTGCATGCCTTCTCGCTTGCAGCTGCCACTGCTGGCAAACCTCGTGCGAAAAGGGAGCAGCTATGCATAAGACTCCCCTGCCAGCTCATAGCCTCTCCATCATCAAGATTTCTGCAGTGCCTCCTTGGGCTAAAGTCCCTCCCACCCAGCAAGTACGTCGGGCTGTGGGTCCCATTTGGGTCCTGGCGGCCGCCAACCTGGCGTGAGGCTTGTGGGGAAAGCCCTAGGGAGCCCTGCAGGCGGATTATAGGACCTGCGGTGCGGCGTCGGTAGGGGTTGCAGAGGTGGCGCCCAACCGGAATACCTGCCCAAGGTTAGATCTCAGGCGGGCTGTCAGGATGGGGGACTTGGAACGTCTGTTCCTTGTGACAGGATAATCGGTAACCAGTACTGTCGAGGGAATTGAAGCAGCTGGGAGTTGAGGTGGCTGCTCTCTCAGAGGTGAGAAGACCTGGCAGTGGCACGATTAGTGTGGGTAGCTACACTTATTACTGGTCGGGCCGCAGTGATGGCCACCATCTCCAGGGAGTAGCCATAGCAATCTCCAGCAGATTCCAACCCTCGGTAGTAAAGCTCACTCCAGTCAATGAGCATATTATGGTATTAAGACTGAAGCTTTCATTTGCTTCCATCTCTCTTATTGCTGTGTACGCTCCTACGGATGTATATAAACTTGAGGTGAAAGAGATGTTATACGCCAACCTTGCATCTGTGACAGACAGCTGTCCTTGGCGAGATATTTTTATTGTTCTGGGTGACTTCAATGTGGTATCCGGCTGCGATCGAGCTGGCTACAAGATGTCTATTGGTTCTCAAGGCTTTGGAACTGATGCTGGCAGCGAGAATAGCCTCCTTTTCCGTGACTTTGCTAGGTCCCAGAAATTAAGGATTTTTTTGCTCCTGGTATCAGTGTTCTGACCCGCATCGTTGGACTTTGTACAGCGATACGGGTAGTGTAGCCAAGGAGATCGACCACATCCTCGTTAGCACTCTGTAGGGTGTATCAAAGCGCCGAGTTCTGTGGAACTGATCATAAATTAGTTGTGGCTACTCTCCGGGTCGACCTTAGAACCCCCCGTCGCCCAAATGAACACCCTAGGGTGTTTAATGTGGACAGATTGAGGGAGGAT
>NC_061842.1:2948634-2953634 GCF_019202785.1 Penaeus chinensis
GCAACCAATGGTCAGGAAACTCTGACCACAATAAAGTCAGTAATAGCCCAAATTCACTATAGGAGGCCGTCAATCCCAGCACCACATACAGGATTTCATTCTTACCAACATTTTCAGTCAAATCAACCAAACCATTCCTTGATGTATATGCCAACTCCATACTCGCTTAATAAACAGACAGAAGTATTCCCAAGGCAGTAGCAAAAATTGTGAATTACGAATAATTTCAGTAAATGTGAGAGGATATCACACCACTCTTTGAGAATCAAATCACCAGTTTGTAAAGAAACAGAAGACCGATATTGTATTCGCAGCTGAGACCTTCCTAGACGACAGGATTCAGCACAACTATGTACGTATTTCAGGATATTCAAACTGGATGCTTATAGATAGAAAGACGCAGGAAGGAGGAATTGCACTCTGTTACAAAATATACAGCTAATAGATTTTCCTTTACCAGACGGCCTTGAGTCAATACTCTTCAGACTGGTGGACAAAAAACGGCGCGGCATTCTTCTTTGTGGATGCTACCGGCCGTCAGCACATGGGACACTACTTATATATATCATTACGCAAACCCTTGATCATCTTATGACCACCTATAACTGCCATCATTTTGTGTTAATTGGAGACCTAAACCAGCAGAGTACAATCAGCTTTCGATGAACTAATGGTAGTCTATGACCTACAGAACTTTGTTGACTTTCAAACTCATCGCTCTGGATCGTCTCTGGATCCAGTTGTCACTAACCTACCTACCCATTAGCAGCAAGCTCCAGAGGAAAGACATGCACTGGCAAGACATTTCTCAAATAAAATGACAGTTCCAAACCACCCACACTTCCCATCTTGAGTAATGAGAAAATAAGGAGGATTACAATAAGCGAGAAAGAAGTGGAGAAGCTCCTGCGCAATGTAGTCACGAGAAAAGCTTGACGGTGTTAACCCTCGGCTGCTCAAAGGAGCTGCCATCTCCTCTCACATTAATTTTAACACATGCTTAAGCTCCTGCAAATGGCCTACATTCTGGAAACAAAATAATATTGCCCCCATCTTTAACCCATTGCTGTTGGGGAAAATGAATAAAAAAAGGGGAAAATGCTGTGCTCATTTTTTTTTTTTTTTTTTTTTTGTGAAGTGTCTCTGTACATAGATGGCTCTGCTAGTGCTTACCCACAAAGGAGTCAATTAGTAGAGACCTTACCTGACTTGACCTTTCCTTGAATTGGCTTGAATTTTCACTAGTGCTATAAATATCGATGGTGTTATTTTTATTTTAAACATTATAATTACTATAATGCTATAAACATTTGTAACAACAAAATAGATAACGTAAAATATTTTCGTAAATCAATGAAAAGGGTGAACGGGCGAGACAAGCAGTACTCATAACTGGCTCACTGGTGACTTAGTACAAGTGTAGCCATCTATGTGTATAAACAATTAAACAAGTAAACTCACAGTGGGCATGGCATGACATGTACGTACATGCCATGCCCGTGGGCAATGGGTTAAAAAGGGGGACAAGTCCAGTCCAAAAAAATACCGTCCAGTCTCCTTGATATTAATGATCAGCAAGATACTTAAAAAAATAATATATTCCCACCTAACAAACCAAACCACCTCAGCAAAACCCACCTCCCGTCTACCCGGCAATATGTCTTTCGGAAGAACCGCTCTGCTGCCGACCTGCTGTTACAGATGACTGACTGCTCAGCTGCACTTGACCGCGGACAGCGTACCTGTGTTCTTGCCCTGGGCGCAGAGGGAGCCTTTAGGGTATGGTACCTAGGTTTGTTAAGCAAGTTAAAAACATTTGGATTGGACGGCGAACTCCTGGTCCTTTGGAAAAATTATCTACTCAACAGACAAATGAGAGTAGTCCTCAATGGAAAACACTCTGCTTACTACGACATCAAGCAGGTATCCCTCAAGGAAGCATATTGGCCCCTCTGCTGTGGAATGTCTTTTTTACGACTTGCTCCACCTCATTTCTGAAGCCAAAGCATTTGCGGATGATGGAACCCTCTCCTTTAAGTATGAGCCTAGGGAACAGGATGCCGCCATAGAAAAACTAAATTACAGACTCGCACAAATATTGATTAGGGGGGGGGGGGATGACAGGTCTCCTTTGCCTCGAATAAGACCCAACTTATGATTATCGAGAGGACGAACAGTGATATCCAGGTTAACTTCAATCAGAAAAAATAAGACCACATAAGGAAATTGAAATACTGGGCATCACATTCGACAAAAAATGGCAAAAATCCCATAGAAAGCTTGGCGAGAAGGGCTTCGTAGAAATATGCATCCCTAAGAAGTATCAGCTGGCTGCTGGACGGTGAAGGGAAGGAGCTCCTCTGCAAGGCACAAAATCGCCATTCACTCGAGTATTCCTGCCTGCAAACATCACCAGCCTCAAAATATTGGATAGAATACAAGAAAGAGCGAAGAAAATCATAGAAAACAGGACCCAACAGTATCAGCTGGACCTCGACAGCCTTCAACACAGGAGAGACGTATCTGGTTTGACGACGATGTTCCTCATTCATCGCCAGCACGTACCGCACCCGCAACCAATGAGACTGCCAGGAGGACGAGAGAGAGAGAGAGAGAGAGAGAGAGAGAGAGAGAGAGAGAGAGAGAGAGAGAGAGAGAGAGAGAGAGGGAGAGAGAGAGAGAGAGATAGAGAGAGAGAGAGAGAGAGAGAGAGAGAGAGAGAGAGAGAGAGAGAGAGAGCATGGGAGGATTCCTGTGGATAATAGCATCAGACTTCAAAGGAATTTTAAAGGTATTTGAAATTGGAAAAAAAAAATATGATTAAAAAGCAAATAAGAACACGGTTTCATTAGTGGAATGTACTAGAAAAAAAGGGTACTGGAGTTCTTAAAGTGATGTAAGTGGCAGGCTTTATTAAATCTTACAATGTCTTGAGTTTCACAAACAACACAAGGCCCTTAGCAACACATCACCGAGAAGCCGGACTGTAGAAGTTGAAAGGCTTTGTATCAGCTTCGTAGATCAGTGTAGAGTAGTTATAAATTCACACACACACACACACACACACACACACACACACACACACACACACACACACACACACACACACACACACACTCACACACACATATATATATGTAAATGAATATATATATATATATATATATATATATATAGATAGATATATAGATAGATAGATAGATACAGTGATATAGGTATATAAATATATAGATAAGAATAGACAGACATGAATCAAGATATATACGAATAACCAGAGACAGACAGCCGTCCACAGACATCATACATTATTTGATCGCGAAGAAGAGATACGAGAGACACGAGAGACAGCGCAGGATCAGAATTCTTGCGTCGGTCTCCTCCTGCAGCGACAGAGACGTTGCAAGGCCATTCATCTTCGGAATTGCAGGAAAAGTCTTAATGGTTCGTATTTTCGAGGTTTTGATGTGACCCACATATCAGCTTCGAAGACAGCATACGCACGCGGCTGCGAGGAAAATGCACTGACTATAAGAGCGTGTGCATACAATTATGCGAGTGCAGACATTCTTTCTCGATCTGTCAACGTCTGTCTGTCTGTCTTCTGTTTGTCTGTCTGTCTGTCTGTCTGTCTCACTTTCTCACTTTCACCCACACATACATACATACATACACACATACACACACATACACATGCATACACACACCCACACACACACACCCACACACACACACACACACACACCCACACACACACACACACACACACACACACATATCTGTCTATCTATCTATCTATCTATCTATATATCTCTATATATAAATATACATATATATGTGTGTGTGTGCATGTGTGTGTTTATAGATTTATTTACACATACAAACATATATACACAGTGTGTATATATGTGTGCAAAGCACATTTAATACAGAACCAAATGTTCATGCTATATGACGGGCGACTGGTTTGCGTGCCATCCCCCTCTTGAAAGTGATCTAAAATTTATGCCTAAAATTTTGTAATAAGAGGAAGGTCGTACCCCGGCCTGGTCAGCTTTAAAGTTAATATCCTGGTAATCTAGCTTCTGCATAGACAACACAGTTTTAATTGGAATACCAAAATGCAGGCGCGGCAATTCTAATCAATGTAGTATTATTAATGATCTTTGTGATTATATATTCGTTGGTTTTGCGCGCGGAGGCTGGCTTATCTTCCATTCAAAACGACGCAGCAGCATCTGAAGACCCGATAAAATATCAATTATTGATTTGCTTTAAAAGGGAACACTGGTGCGCTGACCGTTTCGATAAATCATTAATTCCAGCTTACATAAAAGTGGTGTCGGTGAGTGGTTGGTCTGGTCGGGTCACTGGGGCGGAGCGGCTGATCGTGGGGCCGACCCTACACATTGCGTGACCTGGGTATAGCGGACCAAATGGTGGGGCTCCGGGGTAGTGAACGGGAAAGAGGGAGGGAGGGAGGAAGGGAGGGAAAGGAGAAGGGAGGGAAGGAGGCAGGAGGGATGGGAGGGAGGAAGGGAGGGAAAGGAGAAGGGAGGGAAGGAGAAGGGAGGGATGGGAGGGAGGAAGGGAGGGAAAGGAGAAGGGAAGGAAGGAGGCAGGAGGGATGGGAGGGAGGAAGGGAGGGAGGGAAGTGGGAAGGGAGGGAAGGAGGAAGGGCGGGAGGGAGGAAAGGCGGGAGGGAGGAAGGGAAGGATGGAGGGAAGTGGAAAGGGAGAAAGGAGGGAGGGAGGAAGGAAGGGAGGGGAGAAGGGAAAGAGGGAGTAAGGGGAGTGGGGAAGAAGGGAGGGATGGATGGATGGAGGGAGGAAGGGAGGGAAGGAGGAAGGAAGGGAAGGAGGAAAGGAGAGAAGAAGGAAGAGAGGGAGGGAGGGAGGAAGGAAGGGAAGAAAGAAGAGAAGGAAGGAAGGAGGGAGGAAGGAAGAGAGAAAAAGAGAGGGAAGGAGGAAGAGAGGAAAGGGGGAAGATAAGGAAGAAGAGAA
>NC_061842.1:2968634-2973634 GCF_019202785.1 Penaeus chinensis
AGTGTGTAAATGTGAAAAGGGAGATAGCGTAGGCTGAGCGTCTGCGTGGACGTGTATGGAAGAAAAATGCAAGATCATAAAATTCTTCCTCTTCCTTTCGGGCTGAGCATCCACCTGCTGGCAGTGGGAACCCAGGTGTAGCAAAGTTATAATCTATTCTTGGATATCAGCTTAATATACTCTGATTTGTCTAGCCTTTTTACAGCCTTTCAGGGTTGCGAGATAGGGTAACCAGCAATGTGCTGTTTAGGAGACCCAAGTCCAAGATCGTTAAGCATTCAGCTTTAGTCAAAACCAGAACTTAACACAGATGTCGTTTGTTTTCCTGACTGGGACTGAGTGAAAGTTCTATGACGGTATGATGTTTATTTAGCGGTTTACACTCATTAGGGAGGTCTATAAATGATTCAGTCATGAGAAATTGATAGTTGCGTACATCACCAATTTAATCACAGCGGGGGTGATGTACGTGGAAATCAACACCAGATGTTAAAAAAAATAACTCACGAACATTTACCCCTAAGTTGGCGTCCCAACTCTATAAGTATTTTTAGACAGAGTATAAGCACAAACAAATACACCAAACACTAATTTAAACAAATTAATCTCCAACCCAGAATGGAGATTAACAAACAAACAAAAAAAAAATATATATATAGTGCTGAGGAACTCTGAATAAAAACACTTGTGTAGTTAACGAGATAAAAACTTGTACAAAGAAATTTACTTAGCGGCGGAAGCCAAGTAAAACAATAAAACACCAAAAGGTCATATCACGAAGACTGCCTGAACACCCACAAGGTCAGGCAGGAATCGACCAAGGCAAAGTAAAAACAATAAACAAAAGAACGGCAAAGATAAGCGGAAACGGCCCTTAAAATACGGGCGAGAATGTGGAAGATCTTTCTCCCAGGAGGTACGGATCCTCAAGCTGGGGGAAAGGGAAAAGAAAAGAAACAACCAATCATAAAAACAACAACAACAAAAAACTAAGTAATAACTCAGCTTAAATTAGGAAATGGCACACTGGAGGCACGGATCCTCAAGCAGTGTCCCTTCTATGTGAGTGGTCCTTTGTATGCTCTGACCCTTTGTGCGATCAAAGGGCTGCTTTGGGTTTTCGTGGAAGAGAGTGCACCCTACAAATAGTAATGCGCCAAAGTCCAACAGAGACCAGGTGTCTTTTACACACAACCATTAAATACTTATCTTGCAAAACACGGATTCGTCAACCCTGGCGCGAAGCGAGGTAAATCCACAGCAAGGTAAATCCAAAGCGAGCACAATACCGGGAGCGGAACCACTGTCCAGCATAGAAGTCAGGACCGAACTGTCTTCCCCATAAGCATGGCGCGAAAAAGAAGAAGATAGGCAAAGCTTCGGAAGACCAACCCGATAGTTCGGTAGTCCAAACAACCCAAAGGACCCGAACCACCATGAAAAGAGAGAGGGGGAGAAAAACAAACAGCCAAAATACGTAACAACCATTACTCTCTTCAGGGGTTATATTGACACTTTGGAAGCGTCGCCAAAGAGATGGAATATCAAAAAAATAATAATAAAGGAAAGAATACATAGGAAAACTAGCAATGTACAATATGCGTGGAAATTGTACATTTGGGGTTGTAACTCTCTACGGTATTGGACTTAGAAAATAAATAAATCTCTATTTTTTCTCGGAGACTTCAACGCCATTCAAGTAACGAGACTTGGTTGAAAATACGTTCTTTGGTTATTTTTATAACCATATTCACATTAGTTCTTAACACTGTATTTGGCGGCTCGTATGGCTTTGGTCACGGCTTATGAAGTCGCACTAGAATCACGTGGGCGAGGCGCAAATGGCGGGTGAAGCACCAGCCTCGTGCGGATGCACAGCGAGTGCGCCCGCATCGTCGGTGGAAGCGGAGCCCGGGATGTTTCATCCCAGTCAATGGCAGCATCGTAGAGTTCCCCACGTCCTTAGTTCCGTGGTAGAGGAGGCAGGCATGTGGCCTCAACCACTCGGCGCCCGAGGACGATGTCAGTCCAGGCGAGATCGACCTTAGAGTCGGCGAGTGCGCAGCCGTACACTACATACTATATTTTAGCCTTTCCCTCTTTATTTCTCCTAAATATCACTACCACTAGCGGAGGCGGAACTAATGAGCTACTAAAAGCAATAATAGTGATAGTGACCCCAAAGTACATCATGAAGGGAGTCCTCTCAAATCAAATACAAAAGGAAATGAAGGAAAGGAAATGAATATTAGACTAAAATATATAAGATAAAGAGAACATAAAGATATTGGATAAAAGGGGGGAGAAGATAGTTAAGAAAGAGACAGAGGAAATGAGCTAAACATAAATACAATAAGACTTCTTTTCTTCTTCAGTTAGACAAACCCATTCATTATCCTATCTCGCGCTCATACTAACATCCTTCCTAAGAAATACGTGACAAAAGGCCTCGAGCAAGTATATTTTGAAAGCAAATAATCGGCAGCACATCATAAATCACACCACAGTAAAAGTTGGTCTTCCAGTAAAAGAGAGCAGCAACATTGGATTGCGTAATCCAGTTCCTATTCCTGACATTCCCACAGCAACCAGGATGACGTCATAGCGGGGGAATGATTACTAACCGGGATTACGGTGAGGAAGTTAAGGAGAGACAGAATGTTTCCTTGTCACTGCTTTCTAAGTGTAATCGTACGAAATCACTAATTTGCTCAATCTTAATCTCCACACACACACACACACACACACACACACACACACACATATATATGTTGTGGTGAATATACTACCGCCCAGTTTCACTAAAACAAATTAACGCAAATCAACAAAAGTAACAACTTAATTATCATTTTTATCTCTTTATCAGAATTATCCGAATTTATTTTCTGAATTATCTCTTCTATCTGTAGAAATGCCACCACCTAAAGGTATTTTTTGATGGGAATTACTAGGAAAAAAAATATGTCCCTAAGTTATGAATGATAACAAACTTAGTAACAGTATGAGGCAAAGTTTGGAAGGTAGTTGAACAGGGAAAGTCATGTGAAGATTTTGGTTATATATAGATAGGCTCAACAACAAAGGAAGTAAAAAAAAAAAAAAAAAAAAAAAAAAAAAAAAAAGACAACAGCATTTAACAATAAAACTTAGAAAGGAAAACAATCTTAGCTGGTAGGCAGGGACTCGAAGAATAGCAATCTTGGGGAATCATGGCACTGTTTTGTTTCTTAAATTCCTAATACTTTATTCCCACTTACATTACTTTCTTGCTTATTATTAAAAGTTAAGAAATATTCTTAAAGAACTTCAGAAATATTCAAATTCACTAGACATACAGTCAGTTTTATCGACTTGTTTATTTTTTCACTATTTATTGATTACTTTTATATAAAAAGGATATCCCCTTATTCTAAAATTCTAAAACTCATCAATTGACCACTAGTATATAGTAAAGTTGCAGGTTTAGAAGTTTACTTTGTTGGGAAATAATTATAAACTCGGTGTCCATATTTTTAACTTTCTATCATTGCATTTCTAAAACCTTAAGTATTTAAAAAAAATTGTCATGAACAGTATGCTATTTCGTATTCATAACCAACACAAACATATGTAGACAAAACTTCGAAGAATAATAAGAGCGAATTTCGGTAAGAGCGGCAACACAGGCTGAGAATAGAGACGGACCAAATAAAGGTCTACGTGGGGATCTGGTGAGTCGGAACACACACACACACACACACACACACACACACACACACACACACACACACACACACACACACACACACACACACACACACACACACACACACACGCACACGCACACACGCGTAGAAGACCAAGCGGATTACCGAACGCATTGAAGTTCAAGATGGATTCGTCTCCGCTGCTGTTTTCTCTTCCACTGACGAGTCTGCGTTGCTTATGGGAAAGTTGTCCCCACAAAAGGCTCATCGTCAGTGTTCTCGCCAGACGACACATCAAGGAAACGATCGCGTTATAATTCTGTCTCCCGTTGAATGAGAGGTTGGACAGGGGAAGCCACGCTCTTGATGCATGCCTTGGCTTTCGTGTCAGTATATTCAACAGTGCTCGGTGTTAGGGAAATCCACTGTTTTAGAAATTTGGCTGCAGTAGCGTTGAATCGAAATAAACCGGGGTCTACATTGTACATATATATAAGTGTATGTATGAATATAAAAAATCCTTTATTCATACATGCACACATGCAAATCCACACGCAAATAGACAATTGTACATCGACTGTGAAACTTTACAACAAAATGCCGCACAACGAGGAGAGGTCAGGCGTGAAATTAGCTAGTTGTCGTACTTGCCTCTTGATAGTTAACGTTGGTTCTACACACCTCGAGTCAGTGTACATTAAACAGTGGTTTCTCGTCTCCATTCATCCATCTGTTGGACCGGAATTAGGATAACATTCCTTTTTCTTCAGTACGAATGGAATATATTAAATATAAGAGAAGGTGGACGTATCATAGACTTCACATCATATCATATTATATCACGTGTATCAGATGCTAATGAGACTTTTGGATCTTACTAATTTAACGCAATTTGCAGACTGCTTCTTTTCTTTTCCTGAGGTAAATTGATTTTAGTGGACAATAAACGGAAAATCGGAAATGCACAGAATTCGCTGAAGAATTGAACAGAACGAGTAAGATACTGGGAAAACGAACATTTAAAAAGCCAGATACCTAAAACTAAAACCCAAAGTTGAAACCATGGATATATACATACACACACGCATATACATATGTCTATGTACATATTCATATATATGCACACACACACACACACACACACACACACACACACACACACACACACACACACACACACACACACACACACATACACTCAAACACACACACACACACACACAAACACACACACACAAACACACATATACCCAGCTTTGTATATCTTGTCCTAAATAATAGAAACGGGGAAAGCAATGGTGTCCGGTTTTCATT
>NC_061842.1:2978634-2988634 GCF_019202785.1 Penaeus chinensis
ATGTATTCATATACACATTAATACAAACACACACACACACAAACGTACACCCCCCCCCCATATATATGTATACATATACATATATATATATATATATATATATATATATATATATATATATATATATATATGCGCACACAAACACATTTTAATTAAATATCTACAGTAATTCCATTATTTTTCAAAGCAAACTTTGCTCTTCAAGATTTCCCACACACGTGCCTTGTCTCTCTGACTTTTAGATATTTGTACTGCTTCGCTATTGTTATTACAGACAAAGGTCAAACGCTTGGCGCTTTATATAAAAAAGATTTTTGACAAAGGCGTTTACTGGAAGGACCCGATGTGAGGCCCATGATAGTCAGGCGCAGGGCAGAATGTGGGTGGAGGGACGCCCTTGAAAATATTGTGGCTTTTCCTGGAACAAGGATTCTTTCAAGGAAATTCATGTCGTTATTTTATTTATTTCTTACAAATAATGCATATATATATCTTCTAATTTTCTGCAAGAATGTGTTATTATTATACAAAAGATGAGGTACAAGATTTGCATCCGACACAGAGCAATCTTTTTTTAAATACTTTGGAATCTGTGTAATTTTTCCGTGACGTTTGAGTGAAGGGGTCAAGGCTGGAGGAATGTGACCCTCTCCTATGATATTCTGGTATTATTTTTTAATATTGGTAAGAGCGTATATGTATATACACGACTGCATATCTGTTTGTCGGTCTACACACCCAGACACACACATACACACACACACACACACACACACATATATATGTATGTATATATGCATATATGTATATATATAGTATGTATATATATATATATATTATATATATATATATATCATATCACACACACACACACACACACACACACACACACACACACACACACACACACACACACACACACACACACACACACAATATATGTATATATATATATATATATATATATATATATCCATGTATATATATATATATATATATATATATATATATATATATATATATATCCATGTATACCGTAAAACGGATACACACAAACACACATTTGCTCAAACATTTCAGAACCAAGGTTATTTCGTGAAGCTCCTGAGTTTGTGTTACATGAGCCTTCAGTAGTATCCTGCCCACTGCCTGTACATCGCTAACAGATTATTGATCTTATCCATAGAAAAATCCTTTGATGCTGTCAGTGGATTAATCATTTCATGTTGACGTCATACCTCTAAAGCTCTAATATTTCTTTCTTTCCACCATTGCAATTCTTTCCTTTCTTTGTTGCAGTATATGTTTTAGTGCCAGATGTATTTCAATCACCATGACGCAGAAGGGTATTGTAATAATAACTGTTGTCTATTGTTTTACTTCAGAGGCATTAAAGGGAAGAATGAGGAGCTCAAATGACCTGATGAAGTACCTGTTACGCCATGCAAAGAGTCGATTGTGATACTCAGCAAGAATTATTTACTTATCGAAATCATTACGTCAATTGCGGTATTTCTTATCACATTCTGAACCATAGTGAGGAGCGTATAGCTTACGTAGAAGCTTTTATCCGAATAGCATAAACTGATTTAGCAGGAAAATGAAGCATGCAAATGATTAAACCATTTTCAACGTTCACTCTAAAATTAATGAAACTCAATTACGACGTTATCTGTGTGACAGGAGAACATTGATTAAATTTCAAACTAATGAATTACTGAAGCACCATTAGTTCTATTCATTAACTGAGATTAGTTATCATCAGTTAGATGGAAAATGCATGACAGTGTTTATGTTTTTTCGTCTTAAATGTATTAGTGAATAGTATCTGTGATTAGAGAATATGTAGCATATTCTCAAGCGCTAATCTTTACGTAAATTCGGATACACATGTATATATCATATGCTGTAAATATGCATATATTAAGACATATAGTGTATATTCATATACCAATATAGTTGTCAGTACTGCCGTACATACATACTCATATACATACCAGCATGCATACATGTATACGTACACGTACACCACACACACACACACACACACACACACACACACACACACACACACACACACACACACACACACACACACACACACACACACACACACACACCCACACACACACACACACACACACACACAGGTACGTGTCCAACAGGTATACCCTATTCTATATTTTCTAGGAACAGATAAAACTACCATAACAAAGACTAGAGAAAAGCTGTCCCAGCGTTTCACTCCCCAACGTTTCCCTCTCCTTTCCCCATAGCAAAGGAGCCCCTGGTGGCGTTTAGCAATTTAGGCCCTGGAATCCCACAGTATGGTAACGTATTGCACTTCCCAAAGACGACCGGCAAGTTGTTTGGCAATCTTCTCAGAGAAAGCTTCCTGCTGGGAACAACGATTCCCCCTTTCCGGCGTCTGTACTTAGGGCTGACCATCCCCTAGGAGGCCTGCTTTATGGGGTTAGTGGACTCGACACAGTGGGGCTTTATCCCTGGTTGGGACTGACGGCTTCTACGGCACATCCAAGAGAGACTGAGAGAAACCACAAACCATTCTGTATGGGGCTTTGATGATCTTTCTCAGTGCCTTATGTACAAAGGTTTCACGCTTTTGAGTCGATTCAAGGGTCTTTGATCTTTAGACATCGCATTCTAAAATTTTGTTGGCGAATGATTAGTTACTGTATACATACCTCAAACACATTAACGAAGGATCTGGTCTTCTTTTTCTCGTTATCAAGTACATAGATTGAATACAAGATAAAGAAAGACGTGGACTGAAGGGTCTCACTGACGAGGACCAATGGCTATAGTTTCGAAGCTCACAGGTACACAGAAAGGAGGTAACATTAAGGCTGAATTCTTGATTTTATGGAGCCAAAGGTTATATATTCTAACTCATAGCACTGATTATAAAAAATTTTTTAACAAACCCTGAAGAAATATTATTTCACTTTATATATCTATTGATTTTTGCAGTAAATTGAAGAATACTATATATCAGTCAGTCCTCAAAAAATAATTGTAGCATGCGTTTCCTTTTCAAATCGAAAGAAAGGGGGGAAATGTCGACTTAGGAACTATTGCAGATAGTCAGGAATATTCCTGAGAAGGGTTAGAAATAGTTTTTAATTCATCAAAGGCCACGTCACGGGCGAAAAACGCGATTCTCGTTTAGGTTATTTTCCCCGAGTTTCTGACTAAATGAATCTGACGAGTGTTTTTTGTCGACCCTTGTTGTCGGCGAGAAACGGAGATTCCCCAAAAATGCATTTTTGGGGAATTGTTTGTCAGAAATAATCTACCGTGCATAAAAGTGATACAGACAGCTTATATGGACATAGTAACTAAGCCATAAGCTAACTCCTGTCCGCAGTGCTAATGTCTGCACATACATTAAGCAACAGGATAAATCGAGATATATATACAGACACACACACACACACACACACACACACACACACACACACACACACACACACACACACACACACACACACATGTATACTATATATACACACATACTATATATATAACATAAATAATATATATATATATACATACATATAAAATTGCTTCAGTACTATTTTGAAACAAGCAAAGGACATTTAACCCAAAAACATGAAATTCCGACAAATTAAGATTTTACGCCCCTGGGTCCGCGTTACCGAAAAAGAAATCTATTTCCGGTACCCCTGATGGAATGGAATAAAAGCTATTGCGGTTCCCTCATCATAGTTATTTTAATTTATTAATGCGGTCATGTTCACACACAATATATGTGTGTTTGTGTGTGTGTGTGTGTGTGTGTGTGTGTGTGTGTGTGTGTGTGTGTGTGTGTGTGTGTGTGTGTGTGTGTGTGTGTGTTTGTGTGTTTGTGTGTATACATATGTAGAGAGAGAGAGAGAGAGAGAGAGAGAGAGAGAGAGAGAGAGAGAGAGAGAGAGAGAGAGAGAGAGAGAGAGAGAGAGAGAGAGATAATATTATACTGGAGATTACATTAACACAACTAAAAATCACATGAATAATTTTGGTTTGCTAAATAATCAGTGTTTTCAACGACACGTCTCTAACAGGATGTCCCGTTAGAGGGACTTACAATAACGCGTCTGTGCCGTCAGCCTTGCATTCCGTTGGGCACTTCGCAGCGATACGAAGCGCACAATTTCAACCGAACGGCCTGTAGCGCGATACTGTATTTTTTTGTGTGGTTCACAAACGCTACGGTCCCGAGACCATAGCGTCGCAGAGCAGACGACGCGTACATTGTTTACAAACACACATAAGCGTGAATTCAGAAAGAAAAATGGCAGCGAATATTTTCCAGTGTGGTTTTTGTCATATGAAATTTTAAGATCAACGAAATGCTAGTGAACACCTTTTGACATGTAAGAATAATGACTTAATGTGTTTTATAGCATATTAAACTGATCATAGGATGTTTAATGTAAAGAAACATGGGAGAATAAATTCTGACTCGTAAACCTAGCTGGTGTTAACATATAGACAGTGGTCCAGTAATGGTTAATATGCAATATAACGATAAATAGAAAACCATTATAAACACAAAGATGAAATGTCTTACATAAGTGCGATTAAAACACAAATTCATTCTTGCAAGGAAAACAAACATACAGACCGTGGAATAAAAGTAGATAATATTCAATAGAAAGATACTTAAAAAAACTAAATACTAACACACATACTAACTTACAAAAAGCACGAAATCCATGCTTGTCATAAATACTACCACTTGATTTTATGTTTAAATGTGCTCAAAACAGACAAATTAGTATGTTGCTATGTCAGTTACATACTGATCTAAAGCTATGAAAAATAAGGGACGGTTGTCAAAGAAAAATCTGTACAAACTCAGTGGGGTAATTTTCCAGCAAACTTAGCAAGGTGACTTTATTCTTGCATTTTCTTTTGAAACAGTAACATATACCTTTTTGCACAGCAACAAAGGGTATTCCTTGTTTGTTAATCTAGGCTCATTAAAAGAAAACTAGATAAATTTTTATATAAAATCACACATGGGGAAAGAATCTTTGCATTCAATCCTAGAAGCTAAATTCTAAGTTGAGGCCAGATCTTGTGACACATATTATTGGCCTTCATTAAAGTGCCAATGGCAGCATATTGAGGTCTCAGGAATCAATGATTTTGGACACTGTACAGTTTCATGTGCATAGGAAAAAATATAATGTATTGTGTATGCATTCATAGTCATAAGAACGTATACAATGTATGCGCGTATGGGTGCGTGCGCATATGTGTGAGTGAGTACATATATATGTATGCACATATGAAATGCGCATATGTTTAGATATGTGTATGCATGTGCATGGGTGAAGTTGTGTATAATGTTTAAGTATGTATGCATATCATATGCATAGGAGCCTTGTAAAGACGTATGCTTACATGTGCATGAGTAGTACTTAAGTCATTTGCATACACCTAGGCCAATAGGTGGGAGGTAACTTGGCTGTCTACCTCACAATAAAAAACCATGACTGCACAAACAGAGCAACTGCAACCATGACTGCACAAACAGAGCAACTGCAACCATGACTGCACAAACAGAGCAACTCATTCCGCGGAGGCGAAGGAGCCCCTGGTTAAGGCGGCGATCAGGATCGCTCCGGAGCAGAGGGTGCTAAGAATCCCCGGCTAAGAACAGGCCGCCCCAAGTTGATGAACCTTTGCACTTATAATATAAGGACAATGAGAATGGAATCCGACTTACTAGAATTACTTTAAGAACTATATTTCATTAAATGGGATGCTGTAGGACTCTGTGAGGTTAGAAAACCCCGCGAAGAACAAAAGATACTAAATGAAGGACACGTGCTCTATTGGAGAAGTAAAGCCCAGGGTAGCAAGCAAGAATTAGGGGTAGGTTTCTTAGTTCGCAAACGTTTAGAAAAGAATATCGTAGAATTCCATAGTATAAACGAAAGACTGGCTTCAGTTACAATAAAACTAATCAATAGGTACAACTTAAAGATTGTTCAAATCTGTGATCCAACCAGCAGCCACAGAGATGAAGAAATAGAAAGCTTCTATGAAGATGTTAATTTAGCCAGCGAGAGAGTAAAAACCTATTTCACAATAATTATGGGAGACTTTAATGCCAAAATAGGTAAAAAGACGGAATAGGCACTAGGAATGGGAGGGGACAAATGCTAATCGATTTTGCGGAGGCTCGACCACTCAATATCATGAATACATTCTTCGAAAAAAAAAACTAGAGCAAAAGTAGACATGGAAGTCACCATCTAACATCAGAAACAAAATTAACTTTATAATTTAAAGTAGGCGCGATGCAGTAAATAAATGTGGAAATTATTAATAAAGTAAAGGTTGGCAGCGACCACAGGTTGGTCAGAGGCCAAATTGAATTAAGCTAACTTGAAGACCAGAGCGACAGAATTTAGCATTAACATCCAAAACAGATATTCACTCCTCAGCGACGAAGATCTCAAGATTGACCAAATCAACAAACAGTTCAATGACATAATAAAGGAAGCTGCTCTTAAAGTAGGTGGTAAGAACGTCAAACAAAGCACTAGGAAGCTCTCGATAGAAACTAAAGAACTTATGCAAAAACGTAGGGTCATGAAAGTATCATCAAATAGGGACAAAACAGAATTAGCTGATCTAAGAAAAACTATAAATAAAAAGAAGAAAGAAGATGTACGGAAACTCAATTCTCAAATAATAAATTAAACAGTGATCTCAGCTATCAGCAGGAAAACAGGTAAAAGAGATTTGGAATAGGGAGAAATCAAATATAAGCAATAAAGAAACCAGACAGAGAAGTGACATATAATAAGAATGAAATCATAAGAGTAGTAGAAAACTTTTACAGGGATCTATAAAACGCAATTGAACAGCCACGGATATAAGCGAACGCGGTAACTAGAGAAGTACCTAGTATCACAACAGAAGAAATAAAGAGCGCTTAACGGCATGAAGATGGGGAAAACATCAGGTGAAGATGGTATTAGTATAGACCTTATAATAGATGCAGGAGAAATTGCAACAGTGAAACTAGCCTATCATTTTAACAAATGCCTTCTCAATGGAAAAATTCCGAAACCCTGAAAAATGCAACAATTACTTTGATACATAAATCGGGGACAGAAAGGATCCAAAAAACTACCGACCAATAAATCTCCTTTCAGTTACTTACAAACTGTTCACTACAATCATCACAACTCACATCTCAGACAGTCTGGATTCTAACCAGCCTAGAGAACAGGCAGGCTTCCGCAGTGGATTCTCAACAACAGACCGCATCCACACGCTCACTCAAAAACTAAGAAAAACAAAAAAACAAATATAGGAAACCCCTGTGTATGGCATTCGTCGATTACAAAAAGGCATTTGGCACTGTACAAATACCAGCAGTACTAGAAGCTATTCGAAGACAGGGAGGAGAGAAGGTATATTGTAAAATATTAGAAGATATATACAAAGATGAGACAGCTACCATCAAGCTCCACACAGAAAACCGATAAAATCCCAATTAGAAAATGTGTTAGACAGGGCGATACTACCTCACCAAAAGCGTTTAAAGCTTGCCTTGAGGAAATATTCAAGAAGTTCGTATACATATCTATATCTATATCTATCTATCTATCTATCTATATATGTATGGTGTATGGAAATAAATACACCAATTAGTTTTACTTTCACCCCCATATGGAAATCATGCAGATATTACTCAAATGTATATCTTATCGGTCCAGACGATCCCGATGAACCTCACCAAGGTCCACAAGATGAAAGGGAGCAGCAGCTATATTTTTCAAGCACAGATAACCTTCAATATTATATTATACACAATATTGTATGCGGACGATTCGTCTGAGCTTTCAGGTCCATCTAGCTCAGCTGAACATGATAAGTGGATAAATATAAATGTTTCAATATGTCGAGTTAGATGGAACCTGCACATGTCTTATCATGCTAAACAAAAGGCCCAAAACCACCAGCTCCATCAACAGAGCAAAGCACCAGCTGTACTGCCCACAACCCATACCATTAAGACCAAGTAAACGACAGAATATAACTAATGTAAGCCAGCAGTTGGATGAGGAAAGACTTTTCTGGAGAAAATGATACTGGAAGCAAACGGTTATCTATACTTGAGAACTTACAAACAGAAATATAAAAGCAAAATGAAGATTTCATCACATTAAAACAGCAGTGAAATAAACATGCAAAGGGACACACACAAAATAAATTATACTTCAGTAATCCTGAAAAAAAAATGGCAAACATGCTTGCTTTATCATTCCTCTCTTCTTCAGCTTCATGATTTCTCTTCTCTCTGTTCCACATGAATCATTCTCCCATCATTATCTGCTTCTTGCAATTCCTCATCTGAATTAAGTTTCTCATCCAATAATATAACATTATGCAGAAGGCAAGCATTGAATATTACACTAGGATTTTTTTTTTCTGATATTCTTATGTCTAAGGATTTTAGCCTCCGAAATATATATTTTAGGCCAATGTGCCCTTCCAATTACTACTCTTGCAGAAGAATGGTTTTGGTTATATGCCGACTGCTGTGGTGTAAGATGACCATTATCACTATAAGGGCACATCATGATAGCGGGTATGCTGATTCCCGTAACAAATTTGATGTATTAGAAATGCCCACCTTTATCCAAAATAGATTTAATGGGAGTATCTCTAAATACACTGGCATCATGTGCTGAACCAGGCCACCCACAATATACAAAAGTGAATCCTAAGTCCGAGTCACAAATCCCATGCAAGATTATACCTCTTCACATAATCAGATCGGCTTTGCCCTGGCCCATATAGAAAGTGTTTATCACCTATGGCCCCAATAACTCCAGGGAAGCCTGTTTTGTTCAGGAAATCTTCAGCTATGAAGTCCTGTCCTCTAGGTGTTGCAGACCATTTTATAAGATTATCATTCACTGACCCCACTGCATTGCAGACTTCAAAGAGCACTCGGCATGGGCTACTCTTACTCAACTCAAATTTGTCACCAACAAACCTGAAAGAAGCAAGATTTTTGTCTCAGCTCATAGAACCTTTGATATTAAACTAGGCTGGTGAAGATGAAACAAATCCTGAAAATAAAAGAAAGAAAGAAAAATATAGATAAACAAGTTTATTTGTATGAAAATTAAAACTTTTATATGGGAAAAAAAATCATGTTCATGGAAAATATTTGTCATTATTTAAAAGGCTCATCAAGCTGATCTTGAATGTTTAGTTCTTGTGGCTGCACACATATACTATGAACAAGAGCATCCTTAGCAACAATCCTAGGTAAAATTCCAGTTAAGCTTGCCATTTCATATAGCCATGCCTCTTCACAGTTAGGATTCTGGTAGGACCAAAATCCTTTCCCCCATGTTACAAAAACATCAAATTTACAATAGTGAAACAAAAGTAACATACAAAGGCAAGGTCTAGAATGTGTGGTGTCAAACACAATAGATAAAAAATAAACGTAAGCCATGTTGCAATATAACAATCGTGAGATAACATTACAGTATTTGTAATATTTGAAATTGCCCCTGACAGAAGCAATTATATTTATCTATCAACCTATTTAGTATTCTAAGATGGGCAGTAGAAAATATGGAGGGTACATGTAAATTAGACAATTTTAGAAATTCGTTTTCTAAGATTTAATTAAGCAAACTAGGACTGTGCAAATAGAGGAGAAAACATTAAAATCTAACTGAGCCAACTTCTTAGAGTCAAGTGAAGATAATATTTGAGAATTCCTTACTCCTTAACTTTTGCATTATTTAAATTACCTTAGGCATGGGTAAGATATTAAATTACCTTAGGCATGGGTAAGATAAGGATAAGTCCGATATGCGAAGCTGAGCCTCGCGCGGGCTATGCCCGTGAGGGGAGACCGGCCTGTGTCGACCAATGCCGTCTCGCTAACGTGTGTAAGCGAGTGCTGCCTCGACTGAGCTTA
>NC_061842.1:3016134-3026134 GCF_019202785.1 Penaeus chinensis
GTAGAGGAGAAAGGAGGAGGAAAAAGAAGGAGAAAGGAGGAAGAGGAAGGAGAATGAAAGAGGCGAAAGGAAGAAGTGAAATATGAGATTCAACAAGTTCATGAGATTTTAGAAGATATGACAAATCACATACAGTACTAACCTGTACAGTCGAAGCTTCTTGGATAATCAGTTATATTAAAAACCTTTTATTATTCCATCATTATTATTTCTATACACATTGTAGTAGCGAATAAAAAATCAAAACGATGATCTAATAACATTACCTTTTTTAGACGTACCACTTACTGGACGTCAATGTCAATTATTGTCCGTTTTTAAAGGAATTTATAGCTATACAGGGTCTGTTTACTAATTACATCAAGTGAGGGCGAGGTATGTGTTTGGGAATGAATGAAGTTTGTGCGTTACGTGGTTACTATCGGGCCATTAATAGATTTATAAACAAATAGGAGAAGGAGAAGGAAGGAGAGAGGGAGATGAATGACAAATGAAGGGGGAAGAAATAAGAAATAAGAGAAATAGGGGAGTAGAAAGACAAAGAAAAAAGTGAAGGAGGGGATAAGGAAGACGAAGAAAAAAGTGAAGGAGAAGATAAGGAAGACAAAGAAAAAAGTGAAGGAGAGAATAAGAAAGACAAAGAAAAAAGTGAAGGAGAGGATAAGAAAGACAAAGAAAAAAGTGAAGGAGGGGAAAAGGAAGACAAAGAAAAAAGTGAAGGATGGGATAAGGGAGAGAAAGAAAAAAGTGAAGGAGGGTATAAGGAAGACGAAGAAAAAAGTGAAGGAGAGGATAAGAAGACAAAGAAAAAAAAAGTGAAGGAAGAGATAAGGAAGACGAAGAAAAAAGTGAAGGAGAAGATAAGACAGACAAAGCAAAAAGTGAGGGAGGAGAAGAGAACGAACGAAGAGGGAGAAAGACTTGAGAAAAGATGAAGTAAACAGGAGGAGGGGGAAGAGAAGAGTCAAGAGAGGGGGGAGGGGGGAGGGGGCATCTAGCCATCATCCGGGTTTGGTAAAGGTTATGGGTTTGTTTATGCTCGGGAGGCGGGTCGACCAGCGGCGCTCGGGCGGAAACCTCGATCGGATCCCGCTTCCTCGGGCTCTGTTTGCCGCCGCGGCTTCCATCTCCATTATAAGGCGGCGCCCCTGGGAGCTGAGCTAGAGGGGGGGGGGGGGGGGGAGGGTTACTCACACACACACACACACACACACACACACACACACACACACACATACGCACGCGCACGCATGCACATACACATACACATACACACACACGTACACACACACATACACATACACACACACACATACGCACACACACACACACACACACACACACACATACAAACATACATACACACACACACACATACGCACACTTATATATTCTTTTAGTTGCATTTATCTTGGATATCAGTCTACCGGATATTGCTGCAATAACACGCAATTATTATCTCAAACTTTTACAACAGGAAGGCTGCCTATTTTACATGCATGGCTGTACTATTGTCAGAAAAAAATCACTACTTTATAAAGTAGACACTGATGTAGATGATAAGATTCTCCCATAAACTTTTTTCGTTGTGGATGGTACGTTGCTTAATAAAATAAAATAAAAAAGCCGTATCGTTAGCGGTAATGACGGGGTTGGGATGTCTCAATACAAAGTTATTTCTGTTTATATTCCTCTTAAACGCATATACGAGATTCAGTAGCAACCTTAAGGTTTTACTGGCGTAAACTGGTCAGTATTATTATTGTTGTTGTTATTATTATTGTCATTATTATTATCATTATTATTATTATTATCGTCATCAACAACATGAACATGAACATCAACATCATCATCACCATGTCATCATCATCATTTTGATAATTTCATTATCATTATTATCATCACAATTGTTTCTGTTATTATTTCATTACCATTGTTATAGTCATAATTGTTATTGTTATTATCAGTATTTTTATAATCATTACTACTACTATTACTACTGCAGTTATTATTATTATTATTATTATTATTATTATTATTATTATTGTTATCATTATCATCATCATTATTATTATTATTATCATTATTATTATTATTATGATTATCATCTTTGTACTACCATTATCATTATTATCATATCATAATTGTATTTTTTATTATCATTATTATTATTATTATTATTATTGCAATTGTTATTACCATTATTTTCATAATCATTGTTATTACTACTACTGCGGTTATTATTATTAATATTAATATTAATATTTTTATTATTATTAATACCACCATTTTTGTACTACCATTATCATTATTATCATATTGTTGCTATTATAATTATCCTTACTATTGTCATTATTGTTATTGTTATTATTATCATTATTATTATTATTATTATTATTATTATTATTATTATTATTATTATAATTATTATCATAATAATTATTATTGATCTTCCTCTCCTGAGTTTGACGAAGACAAAACGGTCATAAAAACCATTTCAACAAGTTTCTTTTATTCTATAATTTACTACTAATAAACATGGGACATATTACAATGGGTTTAATATTAGCAATAATCAATATAAAAAACGGGAATATTGTTTTACTAAATCAATTCCAGTGTATGATTGACTTTAATTATATAAATCAATTATAGATCAATAACAATCATAAAGAGAAATATAATAAAAAATAAACGTAAGATGGGATCGTAACACTCATCCTCTAACTCCCTCGTATTTTCCATTATTTTTACTTGAACGAGTTAAGTAATCAATCCTTCACTACTTTCCCAATTTTCCTTTCTCATACTTTACTTTGAGCTATTATTCCTTTCCCAATTCATTCCTAGACACAATCGACATTGACTCCTTTGACTAATTCCGTTGTTGTATTCACGGGTCAAAAGAAAAAGAAAGAAAGAGAAAAATATCAAATATTTCCTAACCTTTCCTATTCCCTGCATATCCTTGCCTTCTTTTCCTCAACCTTTCGCTATCTCTGTGTGTGGGAGGAAAAGAGAAACATGTCTTTGTTATCACAGTTCAATTCATATGGATTTAACATTTATATCAATTCACGTATCAAGCATTACAACCTTCAATTCCCAGGCAAAACAAGATTTTTAATACCCGGCACTTAATATACCTGTGTGTGGGAGGAGAGCAGAATTGCGTCTTACCGGGAATACTTCAGCAAATCAACTAGTTGCAGATAATTACTATAATTTTCTCTAGTATTTATAACACTAAATGTTGCTATACTGATATGCTTTCAATATAAAATACGTAAATAAACATTTCAGTGGGGTGTGGGTGGTCCAGAGATTCTTACAGTTTTACAAAATGCACTTTAGATGTCGAATCAATATCGATCTCGACATTCTTTTTTTTTATTATTATTATTATGATTGTTATTGATATTATTATGATTATGAGTATGATTATTATCATCATCATTATCATCAATCAATCATCATCATCATCATCATCATCATCATCATCCTCATCATCATCATCATCATCATCATCATTATCATCATTATTTACATTGCTATTGTTATTATCATTATTATCATTACTTTTACCACTTTTATTACAATTATTACTCTCATTATCATTGTTGTTATTATAAATGTTATTACTAGTATCATTATCATTATCACTTTTATTGTTGTTGCTCCTTTTTCATTAGTTATTGTATATTATCTCCTCAGCGTCTGATATAATCTTAATAGTTCATATGAGTCATATTTCTCTCACAGAGTTAACTCATCAAACTTGTAGCACTTAGTTAAGATAAGTTTGTTGACAAGTTATCAACCTTTTAAAAAATGTATGCATTATTTATTAATCTAATAAAAATATCGTATAGCCAAAATGTAAATGCAATTACATAATTCAATATGCCAATAATACTACATCTGAGTTCATTATAATCCAATACAATAACTAAACCAGCTTGAATATCCATCTGTTAATTTTAACAAGTAGGTTTCCACTTTACTCTAAATGCTAACATGCAAATAACAACATAGTTTTCAACTTTGGCAAGTTGATATTAATTATGAAATTATTATTCCTTTTTTCCACATGCAATTAGTGAAATCATAAAAATAATTGTTTCTGTTATGAGTAAATTAATTACATTACAAACAAATAGTGAAATTATATTTAAGCAAGTTGAGTGTAAGATGCTTAGATGCCCTTAAATATTGGTTATGACTGGATGGGCAATGATAGTGATTATAACGGCTTTACTCTTTATTGAGGAAGAGTACTACACAGTAAAAGAGCACACGAGACGATGTACTTACCACGTCGACCGCTAGACACGTACTGAGGGGTCAAACATGGTCAGATAAACTCGTCATTTAAGTCCTCGCTGAGTCGATGGTTCTCTACTGGACTTCGAGCCACGTGGTCTATGTCTAATGGCTTACGCAAATCGGGCTTATGTACACGGTATAATGAGATTCTTAAACCAGGCAATGAGAATACTTAACCCAAGAATTTAAAATACTAAGTCAATGTCCTTACACAATTACTAAGATAAAACATAAGATTATTTCCATTAAAAAGTAAATCAGTACATATCAAGAAAATGGTCAGAAAAATATCTACTTAACTAATACATACATTATGCAAATACAAAATTATTCTTACACTCCACTGGAAGTTAATAATCTTCATCACTGTTAAATCATACTTCCGTAGAGCTGAGATCTCTTAAAAGGAATTAATTAATTCCTTACTTTCTAAACTAGCTTAATATATCCTTGCACTTAAAAATCAAATCGATATGTATCTAATCATATCATTCTCAAAACTTGAAAACCAAATCTATATTTTTTTCATTATATAATTCTTACTTCCAAAATTAATTTACTCAAATACAATACTTGATCCTCTATATAGCCACACATAAATCAAGAAATAATCCCTAATACTACTTAATCCACATTATCCACAGTACATTCCCGTCCACTATGTTCCCTCAAGATAAGGCACTAAATTACTTCAACCGGACTTACCAACATGTGCTATACAAATAACATGGCTACTGGATGCTACTCCGAAATCTAGTCCGCCGTTGTCTGTCACTGAGCGTCTTTTATTCCCGACATGGGAGCTCATCCGGCCGCCCCCTTAACAGTTATTATGAATATAATATAATATATTTTCACTAATTTGAAATATACTTGCATCAGGACTTTCCTGTGTCCCAGTAAATTTCAAACACTGTATTTATCACTTTTTCTACATGCCACCCGAGTTATTTTCTTGTTCCCAGAGTGGTGTGTTATGATATATTTTGCGATCACTTAGAACTACTTATTTTCGCACTCGTGACCTCTTTTTTGCTTCTGTTGGTCAACCACGTGGCGTCACTTTGTCACGAGATGTTTTCATCACTTTGGCGTGTATCATTTTATGTGTCTTTGTATCTGCGTCTTGTCCTGTTCACAATATTTCTTTTGTGTAGAGTTCGCTTGAGTCCTCGCTATGTTATTCTATTTTTGATGTCTCGTCCCGGCTTGTTTGTTTCACCCGTTCATGTAGCATCCGCTTCGCTCTCGTGTTGTTCACGTGATAATGCCTTTGTGTGTCTACGAAATAATCATCACTGTAAACATTATTGTTATCACTCTTCTTTTGATCATCATCATCATCATCATCATCATCATCATCATCATCTTTATTCTCGTTATTATTATTATTATTATTATTATTTTCATTACTATTACTAGTTTAGTAGTACTAATATTATTATCATTATTATTATTGTCACTATTATTATTGTTATTATTATTATTATCATCATTATTATTAATATCATTATTATCATTATTATTATTATTTTCATTACTATTACTATCATACCTATTATTGCAATTCCTATTATTATCACAATTGCTATGTATATCTTTATTGTTAGTAATATTATTGCTATTGTATTATTATGTTTATTATCATCATTATTATTATTGTTGTTGATATTATTTTCATTACTATTACTATCATAACTAGAATTATCATTATTGTTATTATTATTGTTATTCATATTATTATCGTTATTGTTATTATTATCATTATCATTATCATTATTATTATTACTATAATCATTATTATTATTATTGTTTACCAAAATCAGTATTAATTATTAATTATCATCATTATTATCATTGCCGATGTTGTTGTTATCATTATCACTCATTAATACCATTTTTTTTTTTATGTTATCCTAATTATCATTATTTTTAGTGCTGTTGTTGTAATGGATATCAATAAAATAATTCTGCTTGTCGGCATTTTCCATCATTATGATTACAATTAGCATAATTATCATCACGTAATGTTTTTTCCACTCGACATCTGATTTGATTTCAATGAGGTATCTATAATTTGTGATCTTTTATCTCTCCGTTAAATAAATATTGTTTTCTTTCCCATACTTCCAATCTTTAATAGCTTCTTCATTTTTTCTCTATCGTTTATCTTTTCACTTAGGGATTGTTTTTCTTTCTTCTTCTTCTATTTCTTTTTCTTCCTCTTCTTCTTTTTCTTTCTTTCTTCTTCTTCTTCTTCTTCTTCTTCTTCTTCTTCTTCTTCTTCTTCTTCTTCTTCTTCTTCTTCTTCTTCTTCTTCTTCTTCTTCTTCTTCTTCTTCTTCTTCTTCTCTCTCTCTTTCCTTCTCTCTCTTTCTTTCCTCTTCCCTACTCCCTCACTCGTTTTTCTTCTTCCCCTCTCTCTTTTAATTTCTTTCTCTCTTCCCTTATCTCTGTTTTCCATAAAAGAAGATTAACACAACATAACTGTCACATCACATCAATAACAAATCAATATCGAACACAGGGAAGAAAATGACAGATAAAATCGGATACATTTGGTTGCTTAGTGACTAATAGATATTATTTCTAAAATATAACATCATCCAATGGAAATGGATTTTTTTTTATTGACTTCAATTGACCCAAAATCCAATCCAATGTTGCGTTCTTATGTATTCTTGCCAGAATGTATACCCATTGATGCATAAGGTAATTTCTTGTTAGTTTATTTCTATCTGTATATATCCTTCTCTCTCTATCAGTGAATAGGTCAGTCTACTCGAATCTGTGTCCATCTGTATTTATACTTCTGTCTATCAGTTTGTTTGTTTTTTGTTTTTTTATATCTGTTTTACTCGCATCTGCCTGAATACATACATTGTGGAATCACACACACACACACACACACACACACACACACACACACGCACGCACGCACGCACACACACACACACACACACACACACACACACACACACACATACACACGGAGTTATGAGGTCTTGTCGGAAGTTACTAATTAGATTAAGTATACTTAAATCTCCTTGAAAAATAGACCTCCTGGCTCTCTCATACACTCAGAGTTGCTGACTTTTTATATATGAAACCAATTTTATTATTCTTGTTTCTGTTCATTTCCAATTATCTATTTACCTTTGTTGTCATCATAAATCTCCTCGTCGCGTTTCGTGCTACAAGATCTCTCCTTTAGGTCCAATTATCAGGACGTAATAATAACTTCTTCATCATCTTTGGGTCGCAATATGTTGCAAGGAACAAGAGTTATATACATATTCAAAATGTTGTTATCATCATGACACCGTCCCCGCCAGCACAGAGTAAAGTAAAGGCAATGAAGCAACTTATTATAGTTTAAAAAAGGGGTTTGTGAAATATGTTTCCAGCAGTGCGAGCCAGGAGGTTCATTGAAAAGGAAAAAAAACTAGATATAACAAGTACGGTGTGTGTATAGCTGCATATATATATATATATATATATATATATATATATATATATATATATATGTATGTATGTATGTATGTATACATGTATACATACATGTATATATATATATATATATATATATATATATATATATATATATGTATATATATATATAGATATATGCATATATATCTATATATCTATATATATACACATGTATACATACATGTATATATATATGAATATATAAGTATATATTTATATACATACATATATATATACATATATATATATATATATATATATATATATATATATATATATATATATATATATTCATATATATGCACACACACACACACACACACACACACACACACACACACACACACACACACACACACACACACACACTCACACACACACACACACACATATATAAAACGCACACAAGCACACACACATTTATGCGTGTGTGTGTCTGTTTTTATGTATGCATTGTGCAATCTTTTATCTATTTGAACCAAAGTTATTAGAATAAGCTTAAGACACACACACACACACACACACACACACACACACACACACACACACACACACACACACACACACACACACACACACACACACACACATACACACACACGTGCAACTGTGGTATCATATTTCAGTTCTATTCCTGGGTCATATCATATACATCTGGCAACCACATCGAGGTAAACATAGCGTATAGTATTTTTATGAATGAGGCGAAAATTGTCTGTAACAAAGAGCTGGATTGATGCAATAGAATAAGCAATAACTTCATTAATTTCTAGAAACGAAGTAAGCCTTTTGATCTTTCATTTTTTTTTAGAACACGTGGTTGCAAAACATACAGTGTTAGTTTCCGTTGGCTTTGAAGTGGAATATTTTTCCAATGCGAGTTCCCGCAATTATTTGATCAAAATAACAACACCTGAGGAGTGGGGTGGCATTTCTCCCTCATATTAACACAATTAACACAGCTGCACATTTCTTGAATCTGGAGTACTTTTTATTTTTATCAATATCTCTGGAAGGTCGCAGTGACCTTTGCAATTAATCGTAGTTGCATTAGCTAGTACCAGCTAATCGATTTGATAAAGAAACGTGAGGAGTTCTGTTTCGTCAAGTCCAAACACTTATTCAATAAACAGAAAACATTTTATGTTATAATTTCCTTTACAGAACACAATTTGAACAAGAAATCCGTGGTAGGGCTGCAATGAATGCATAGACGGTTTATCATTTTGTGTGTCTTTGCAGCTCTATGGAAACACGAAGTATATACACCTGGTGATGAGTTACAAAACAATATGTATAATTTGTTTCGTTCGTCACTTATGTATTTTATCCAGGCGTTTCTATGAGGAAACACAGCTGAGCAAGGAAATGCATGTTTGTTTGTTTCAACTCAAGCAACTACAAGAGGTTTCATAAGGGGAAATAGCAAACATACTTCCAATACACATGTATGATATCTGATATCTTAAATGTTTCCAATCTAATTCTAATGGAATGGATACTTATTTCATATCGCGCCCTACTGTATGCGTTATAGATAAAACTAACGTTGTTATATTTGTCTTAATATATCCATGAAATAAGTATTTGCCGGTATCTGAAATATTAGATATCGTTGGCTTTGAAGAGGAATACTTTTCAAATATGATTTCCCTGAATTATTTGATTATCAAAGGCAGAGTGGCTGCCCCCCTTACTTCTTCACATCAAATAATCATAGCAGCATATTTATTTACACTTTTAAACGCTTCTGTCTGTAAATACCAAATTATGGCAGGTGGATGAAATGGGACCTTTGGACCTACTCGTAGCTGCACGATTTAGAAGCAACTAATGCAAGCAGTGGCGTGACTTGAGGATTTTCTTTTCGTAATATGAAAACACTGATTTTATTAGCATAAAAAACATGCAAGAATTATCTTTGTTATAGAACATTAACTTAACACAAAATTCGGCTTAAGAGTATAAGTAGTATGGCATATTTATTTAGAATAGTTTGCTATATATTTCATACATATTTTTGAACCACGTTATGCGCAAAATACCACAATATGTATTTGATAACTTAGAATTTCTTGGAATGTATGAATGGACTAATCAGTAGCAAGCTCCTCAGTTTTGAAGATATTTAATCGCCTCGTTTTACGTTTAAAGAACAGCAGTAATATGTAGAAAGACAGGCA
>NC_061842.1:3038634-3041134 GCF_019202785.1 Penaeus chinensis
GTTACAACAGCCATGTTGTGCTTAGGGTAGCAATGTAAGATTAATACTGATATTTTTACGGGTAATTTTAACCCATTCGCCCCATTGGGCAAGAATACATGCTATGCCCACTGCAATACAAGTTTATTTATTGTATTTACACATAGATGGCTCTACAAGTTTTTAATCACCAAATAGCCAGTTATTATAACTACCTGTTTACTCTTTTCTTTCACTTTAAGAAAGGGTCTTTCGTATCATTTCGTTGTCTAAAATATTTTAATGACAATTTAATAATCATAATATGAACAACAATACTAACAGTATCGATAGCAATGGTATCAATAAGAAAAACACTGCCGGTTGAGCAATGTGGAGCCATCTGTATGTAAAAAAAATCACCAAAAACTACAGGGGGGCAGAACATAAATCCGGGGCGCATGGGTTAACGTCAACATTTTCATTACCCATACCATATCCTGGTAATGTATTAATGTTACTATCATCAAATATCTCCATTTCTTTCTACTGCCATACTCTACTTCATTCAGTTTTGCCATTCCATTAATTTTGACACACCATGATTAATTTATGAAATAAACACGAATAAACATCTACGTCAAAACACTTACACAACTTTATTCACACATATACACATACACACACACATGACAGTGACAAAACAAAAAGGGTACGTCTTCCCGACGTGATAAGCCGGTCATGGAATATTTAGGAAGAACGTTACCCTAAGAAAAAAGATGAGAGTTCATATATTTTTCATATATCTTTTGATTGAAAAATGTATAAAACATCCATGATTATTTGTGTTCAGAGAATCGACACACACACACACACACACACACACACACACACATACACACACACACATGCACGCACACACACACACAAACCCACATACACACGCACATACACACACACATACACACGCACGCACGCACGCACACACACGCACACACACACACGCACATACACACACACATACACACGCACGCACGCACGCACGCACACACACGCACACACACACACGCACACGCACACACGCACACACGCTATAAATACATATAATCAGAGCAAATGCTGTATGCTTTGTTGATTAATTTTCAAATGCTGTTGAGTATAAATAGCTTAAGGGAGAAGCTTGAGTAGTTTATACCCAAACCAGTAAATGCGGGTTTCCAATAGATTGATGCTGTTAGCCTGCCATTTTCTTTTGTTATGAGGGTGTCTAAGAATCAGGAGATTTCAGTTTTGTTCAATTTCCTGTGTGAACTTTGGATTAGGGTGTATAGTATTTTGATATGAAACAAACTGTTCAACTTCAGAGCAGGTTTTAAAAAGAAGAAATGTATCATCCACATGTCTGCGGTACAAATTTGGTTTTGAATTCATCAGGGAATTGATTTAACAATTCTTTTACCTGATAGCGTAGGTGGACCTATGGAGCCATGGAGAGCCCATGGCTACGCCATCTGTCTGTACAGGTTGTCACTGAAAGTGAATACTGTGTCAACAGTTGCCAATTGAAGTGCTTTTGTGATTTGTTTTTCATTTAGACGATGTGGATATTCATTTGAATTTAAGAGTTCACGTTTTTATCTGATTTTAGCACTGAATATGAATTTAGAATCGTCGAAACGTTTTAAATAAAACGATTTGATATTCGTAGCTGTGTTGGGGTTCCTTTTCCTGTTGGAGTATATTCATATATATATATATATATATATATATATATATATATATGTATATATATACATATATACATATATGTACACATTCATATATATATATATATATATATATATATATATATATGTTTGTATATAGATACATATACACACACACACACACACACACATATATATATATTTATATATATATTTATATATTGATAAGTAAATAGAAAGATAGATAAATAGACAGGTAGATAGATAGATACATATGTATATATATATATTATATATGTATGTAAGTATGTATATTAATGAGAAAAAAAAAAGTTTGATGACACACACATCAGCGGCATTATTTTATCATAACAACATCATCACAATCATTATTGTTACTTCTGATACTTCTGATCGCTAAAACTTTTTTAAAATTCGTTATTTAATGTTCATATATTTTTACATCGAATACACACGACGGGTAAGGACAAAGCCATAAAACCTAAGATCTCATAGGAAAGATATTATGTATTACGTTTCTTTAGTGGCTAAATAAGACACTATATAGGCACTACTCTCAGTATAAAAAAAGGATAAAAAGATTTCTGGTTATCTACATGACGTCTGTGGTACAGAGTATGGGTACATATTTGCACACGCACGTACGACGCACGCGTACACACAAAAACACACATATATATACATACACACAAACAGACACACATGTATATATATATGTATATATGTGTGTATGTATGTATACACACACACACACACACACACACACATGTGTGTGTGTGTGTGTGTGTGTGTGTGTGTGTGTGAGAGAGTGCGTG
>NC_061842.1:3068634-3073634 GCF_019202785.1 Penaeus chinensis
GGTTTGGCGTTTTGCGCGAGAAGAGGTTCAACATGTGTAAGAATTATAATTCCAAAAAACATATAAAACGATCGCTTCTAGAAAATAAATCCAATAAAATATAAAATCAACGAGTCTAAATAAAACTTCAGTATTCACTGTGGCTTTACTCCGGTTTGCGTTCAGTTAATGTTCTAAAATGATAATAACAAACCATATTTCCTGTTTATTGAATCATTGTTTGGATCTGACGATAGAAACACTCCAGTCATTTTATTAATTCAAAAACATATCAAGATAATATATAAAACCTTTGATTTTGTGACAAAACGCACATGCTGAAAATGGATATGCATTTGCCAAACAGGATATGGATATTGAATAGATGACAGAATTAGAGAACGAAGTGATTTTTTTTTCTTCTTTTTTTTACAGCACATGTATTGGGAGTAAATTCTTAGACTTGCTTTTCACCCTCCTTGGAACCACCCACCTAGAGTTGGTCGATTTGAGACAAGCAAACATATGTTCTCTCGGTCAGCTGATTGAATATGATGTGTCTCCTCATAGAAACGCCAAGACGTACGTAATAATAGCAGCTATGATCAGAGTTTAGCATAAGATAAAGGGCATTCAGATTAACCGAAACAAATTATACACATTCGTTGCAGCCCAAATATGATTTTGCGCTCAGTTAAGGAAGAATATAGTATTGCATGTTTTCTGTTTACCGAATCAGTGTTTGGTTCGGGCAAATAAAAAGAAAAAGTCACTCCGTTATCCGTTACCAAATAACGCAGCTATGAGAAGCCTTTACATTAGTATCGATTTGGCAAAGTTTTATTTGATTCAGTTGCCATACATGGATATTTAAGCCTTGAAGCGTTTTCAAGCTATAAGATATATCACTACAATTGCTATGTTGAGAGAAGAGGGAAATGCCGTCTCACCTCCATAGGTGTTGCCATTTCGATAAGCAAACAATTCCAGGAAATCGATTTGTAGAATATCCCACGACAAAGTCAACGATAACTAATACTACACGGTTGCTCTCACTTATTTGAATAAAACGAATGTAGTTTCAAAAACAGATTACACTTATTGGTTATGCATATTCTACCAATCACACTCTTTGTTGCAAACGTAGGATTTCCGCCATCATTCATAAAAATAGGCTCTGTTTACATGGATGAGGTTGTTAGATATACAAAAGTTCATATATATATTTATAAAAATGTCTATGTATTAATCAATATATATACATCTATGTACACACACACACACACACACACATCTATATATTTATTTACATATTTATATATAATATTATTATATACATATATATTCATGTATGCATATTATATATGTGTGTGAGTGTGTGTGTGTGTACTGTATACTGTATATATACACATATTTGTATATGCATATAGACATGCACATTTACATGCTGATACTAACGCGTATATGTGCATACAAATTCTAGCTCTTACATGTGCTGAACATCCAAAATCATTCCGGCATATACTGTACTAATGCATGGATTTAGAAGTATTTTTAAATGCTAATAGTAACGGAATGTTGTGGACTTTCGCAAACACTCACACAGTTCTATAAAACAAGTCATTGATTTGTTAAAGCCTACAGTAGGTTGATTTAATCATTTCTGTATTTCATTTCCGTAGATGTTAATACACTGACAAATGAACACTGGACAGAGGCATGTATTTCTCTCGCTTTCATTTGTTTCCGTGTATATTTACTTAATCCAACAATGGCTCGAATTATTCGTATATGGACTTCCGCGTTGTTGTTTTTTATTAGCTGTAAATAAATTGATGAACATTAATACATTTGTGGGCATTTATGTTCAGGAAATCACGTATGGTATATTATTCACGTAACCTTTCAACGAAAGCTTATCAATTACTTCTAAGAAATTTTATCTAGGGTTTCCCTGATGATTATATATAACATAACGGGATTTGTCAGTATTTCGTCAAATTAGGTTAAATAATCTATTTATTGATAATGCCAAATTCTTAGTTGATGTTCCTAACGCATTCATGAGTATCGTTGCCTGAATCGCAAAGGTTACTTTCATCAGAATGCAAGATGAATTTTAGACAATCAGAAAGAAGTCCTAATAGTGACCTTTATAATTGCTTTATCTCTATTGTCTTTAATTAAATGTGTAATTGTGTTATATGATACTGCTTTTCTCTCAATCGCCAAGAACAGTACTGCTCACATATTTGTGTAAGTAGTGTAAAAGGTCTGGTGAATAAGAACACTATGGAATAGATAAACGATCGGGGAATGTAAAACGATGTTGAAGTAAAAGAGAAATGAAACTTTTGTAAAGGAAAAGGACCGTAAGTGTAAGTGTCATAGGGGTGAAGAAAATGCGTGAATAAATAGAAAACGTGACACCGCTGTAGGCAGTCTCAAGTGTTGTCCACCCACGAACTTCGTTTATTTCCTGAAAATAGTTATTATGAGTTTCTTATAAGATTATTACTTTCCAGGGAAGTTTTCCTCGCACACGTCTCTCCGGCCATACCATGCTACCAAAGTCCCAAACACACACAAACACTACAGACACACATAACTTTCTCTACAGAGTAAACGCGGCTTCTCTGGGAACATACCATTAGTAAATGAAGTGTTGCACGAGTGGAACAAAGCACGGGAAAGGGTAGGCAAGTTAATTTTAATCATTGGTGCTGTGATTCCATCATCCCCGGGGCTAGAATTGTTCAGCTGATTCACCAGAGAGAGACGATTCGTTTATGGGATTCACGGACTGTGAAGTGAGTGATTGGCATTATTACGTGCAATATCAACGGAATATTTATTGATATGGTGAGAAATTGACTAGGATCTGGAGAATGAACTCTGTCTATTTCTATTATTTGATTCTAGGGTGTGTTATTTCTATTTAGAATTGAATTAATGACATCCCAAGTGTTCATGCAGATATTAGAGCAAGCCTGTAGTTTTTTTTACAACATTTAAAGCAGGCTGATTGAATCACCTTAATGAGGTGATTACTTGCTCTCCTCATCCATAGGTAATCGGCCATTTTGCATACTGACATTGGACTGTATTCACCTCTAACAACTCTTGTTGCTGGGATTACATAGGGTTAGTCATGTGATTTGGATCTGATTGATTTCGATTTTAAAGGAACAATAAACAAAATCCCAATATACATCTGATTAAATATTGTCATGAAATGATCTATCAAAAATTTCTTATTTTCTCCATTGTTTCACGATTAATAACACACACACACACACACACACAAATATATGTGTGTATATATATAAATATATATATATATATATATATATATATATATATATATATTGCGGGGGGGGGGGGTCTCTATTCTGTAAATAATAAAAATATGCATAAGACATTCTCAATTCATTCACCCATTCACCATTTCATTTTATTGTCACAGCTTCATGGTGCTTCATTCACACTTCGACTCGCATACTCATTCACTCCTAGCAGTCGCTACGCCCACGTAGGCTAGTGATTCCCAACTGCAATTTGACCTTATTTCCGACATTACCTTTTCTCCTGCACTCCTTACCCTTTCATATATATATATATATATATATATATATATATATATATATATATATATATATAAATATGGATGTATACAAGTGTGTGTGTGTGTATTTGTATATGTTTATGTGGTTATGTATGTGTATGTATATATATACATATATGTATACATGTATACATATACATACATACATATGTATATATATATATATATATATATATATATATATATATATACGTACATACATACATATATTATAATCATAATTTTCTCCAAGGCCCGAGGATCAGGCGTTGAAATATTGAACATATTTATTTCACATCCAATAAATATTTGGTTGTGCCTTTTGCAAGTTCTATTGTATTTTTTTTTTTATATTCTAAACATATTATAATTATCTATATATCATAAATAGTTCTACTTCCTCACAATAACAACACTTTTACTGTTTCATTCATCACAATTGTAGGTAGCAACCACTTTTAAGGGTTAATTGCTAAATCGATTATTTTTTTTTTAGAGACACCTTGCGGATAAATGTAAGTCGTTGTACTTATTTGTTGTAATTTGAATAGTAATAATATTCTGAAATATTTTCCTCAAGCGGATTTCTTTTCTGTCATAGATATTAGTAAAACTATATCAAACAATCATCGTTAGACTCCTCCACTCGCGGAATGCTACATACAACACAAGTATTGCCAGATAAAAATTGTCACATCTAGACTCATGGTGTACCAGTTATAGATGTGGGGAACTATAAATGCCAAGGTTTGCGGCCGCGGTTTAGGCATGTCCCTGGTCAATATTCCATAAATGTTACACTGAAAAGCATAGCATCCCATGTATTCGTTACTTTCTAAATCTTAAAGAGAGAACTAAAGAAATCGTGTTTCCTCCTTCCCAAGGATTTATAAAGTAGGCCTAGTGGTTGTTGCCCCATTGGGTGGGTATGTCTCGTCTGGCAGCTGTCTGTCTGATTGAGACGTCACACTGGAGGATTCCCCTTGGCATTCGATAATAGTTGTATTTTTATCCATTGTTTTGTCTTTTTTTTTTTTTTTTTTTTTTTTTTTTGCTTTGTTTTGTTTTGTTTTCGTCGTCACATTGTCACATTTATTTTCTATTTCTGTGTCTCTTTCTTTTTCAATGGCCACATCATAAAAATCGGTCATTTTTATTAGGCCACTTATTTAATCATGATTAAGAAACAGTGGCATCTAGTATGATGCTTTGGAGGCGCTGAGCCGAGGCCGCGGGTGGCAACCCTGCAGATGCCAGGGCAGTCTGGGCTCCGTTCGCGGGTGGCATCGTTCACATGTGATAGATATTGAGGGCACTCTTTCAAAACCCGTGAATCCGAGAGACATAACATACATAGTTCAAAATATATATCGTATAAAAAAACACACACACAAAAAAAAACGAACAGTTTCCAAAT
>NC_061842.1:3091134-3093634 GCF_019202785.1 Penaeus chinensis
AATAGTAATCAGAAACAATAAAAATTGTAAAAATGAAAATGCTCTATGATGATAGAGATGAAAATAATAATGAGAATGAGAATTATAATTATAATAACGATATCATAATAATCATTATAATAAGGATAAAAGTAATAACGATAATGGAAGTAAGGATAGTAATAATGAATAATAATATTACGATTGACAATAACAGCGAAATCAAAGTTATCAATAATGATAATTATATTAATAGTAGTGATAATAATGATAACAATACTAATAAGAATAATGTTAATGATAAAGGTAATATTGATTGAAATAAAACATAAAAGTTATGAAAATAATGAAAATAATGAAAAACTTATAATGATAACGGTAATGATAACGACGGCAATGTTAATAATAATAATAAAAACAACAACCAAAACAACAAAAACAACAACTACAACAACAGCAACAACAACGATAATAATAATAAAGATAATAATAATAATAATAATAATGATAATAATAATAATAATACAATTATGATAATAATGATAATGATAATAATAGTAATGATAAAGATAATAATAATGATAATAAAAATAACAATAATAATTATAATGACAATGATAGAAGTGAAATAATGATAACGATAATGATGGCAACAGCATTGATAGTAATAATAACAACAACAACAACAAAAACAATAATGATAGTAATAGTAATAGTAATATGATAATGATAATTATAATTAAAATAATAATGATAATGATAATAGTAATAATAACATCAATAAAAAAAAATAACAATAATAATAATAATAACAATAATAATGATATTGATCATAATATTGATAATAATAATAATGATGATGATAATAGTATAATGATAATACTGATGATGATGATAATACTACTACTACTAATAATAATATGACGTTCATGACGATAGCGATACTAATGATGATATTATTTATAATAATAATAACGATCATAATATTACTGGTATTATGGTAACAGAAATATATTAATATAGAGAAAAATATTTGATAAAAATAAATGTTAGTACAACGGTAATAATGATAATAATTATAAGAAAAGCAACAATAAAAATATTAATAATGATAAAAATAACAATTACACATTGATAATGAAAATATTAATAATAATAATAATAATAATAATAATAATAATAATAATGATAATAATAATAATAATAATAGGAATGGTATTTATGAAAATGATGATATTGATAACATTTACGCTGATAGTAATGTTAACAATAATATAATAAATCAATTTAATGATAAAATGAAATATCAATAAATGAATAAAATAATGAAATAGAATATCAATAATAATGATAATGATAATAATAATAGTAATGATAATAATTATGATAATAATAATAGTAATGATAATAATTATGATAATAATAATAGTAATGGTAATAATTATGATAATAATAATAGTAATGGTAATAATTATGATTATAATAAAAGTAATAATGAAATGATAATACCAATATTAATAATGACAATATAGAAATTATGATGAATAGAAATTATGAAATTATGATAATGATGATATCTATAACAATTATGATGACAGTAATAATATTCATAACAACAAAAGCAACAACAGTAACAACAATAATAATAGTAATAATAACATTAGTAATAATAACAATAGTAGTAGCGGTAATAATGATAATACTAATAATAATAATAATAATAATAATAATAATAATAATAATGATAACAACAATAATAATGATAAACTAACAATAACGATAATAGTGATAGTTGTAATACAAAAATAATAATGATAATATTAATAATAAGGATAATAATAATAATAATGATAAGGATGATAACAATGGAAATGATAATAGTAATAATATTAATGATGATAATAGAATAATGATAATAGCAACATTGAAAATATAATATGATAACAATAACTATTCCGATATTAATAATAATGATGATACAAATTATTTTGGTGATAATATTGGTAATACAAGTCATAATAATAACGATTATGATAAATATACATGATAATAGAAATAAGGACAGTAATAAAAATCAACATTAAAGCGACAATAACAATAACAATAATGATGAAGGTAAAGTTAATAATAGTTAATTATGTTAATGAAAGTGTGATTTTATTACTAATAACAATGATAATGATAATGATAGCACTAACAGTGATATCAATAACCATAATAATAGTAATAATACTAGTAGCAGTAATACCAGTAGTAGTAGTAAATGTACTACTACTACTGCTACTAAAAATATTCACAGAATAACAAAAGCAATAAGCATAGTAATGATAATGATGATAATAATAGTAATGATAATAATAATAATACTAGTAATGGTAGAAATAATAATAATATCAGCAACAACTCGAACAACAATATAATATCAATAATTATAGCAATGATAATGATTTTAGTAACCCTAATAATGATAATATTGATATTAACAATCATTCTCATAATAATTATAATGCTTAGTAAATTA
>NC_061842.1:3096134-3098634 GCF_019202785.1 Penaeus chinensis
GAACGAGCGATGAACTCGTGCGAGGAAAACTGGCCTGATAAACAAACTCCTGAAAGACGGAGAAAAGAAAACGAATTGAGACAGCAGTTTTTAGAGGTTTTACAGCCAGGTTTATGTCGTGGATGAAGAGTTAGCTGACATTTACCGCGACGCCCCAGCGAGCAGTGCTTGGAATCCGGTCGGTGTTGCCGGACGGCGTCTCGTGGCGCTGAACGGGCGCTTCTTACGGCCTGGCGCGATGGCAGCTCTATGGAAATGGCGGCTGAAATATCTTATAGATATACCAATATATATAGATATACAGACATGCATACGGAACACACTAACTCGTGTGTGTGTGTGTGTGTGTGTGTGTGTGTGTGTGTGTGTGTGTGTGTGTGTGTGTGTGTGTGTGTGTGTGTGTGTGAGTGGGTGTGTGTGTGTGCGCGCTTTCGTATAAAGCTTTTATTTTCAAATATTATTCTTGACTAGTTATATCATGAACTAAAAGACATTTCAGTCTGTTGCTGTACCGTAGAGGAGAGGAATTCTCTGAGGTTGCAATTCTTGTAGTTAATAATTTCGTAAATGATCCTGTTTTTCTAGATCATTTATTTCAGCTTTCGTCTCTATTTCTACTAGAATATATTTCGATATAAGAAGCCAACATTTATGTTTTTTATGTGCCATTGGTCTTGAATCGGATATCAGTTATATTGATGTTACGTTAGTGTGGTATGAGAAGCCTGGAGCTATAGTTATAAATGTATTTAATGTACCTGTGGTGTTGGGGAAAATACAACTATTAAAGGTATGCTAAGAAAATGTTCATAGAATGATTGTTATTGTCGATGGTGAACTACTAGTATTGTTAGTACTTTAAAAGTTCGACGACAAAGGGCAAAAGTGATGAGACACACACATACACATACAAAAAAAAAAAAAGGAAGATGTGATCGGTTGCATAATGATACATTGAATGTGACCAGTAAATGTTGCTATGTATAGCAGCCCCATTCGAGGTGAACGATAAACACCGCAAATCTTTAATTCCGAGATTTCCAAATGCTAACATATAATACAATAATGTTTTCTGTTTTATCCATTTATTGAATTACCATTTTCTTTTTGTTCCTGACATGTTACACATTTCACAATTAGCAATCTATAAATGGGCAATCCCCCTGTTTAAGCTGGCCAAAGAAAGGATGCCTGGGAATCCAATATGTATTGAGCCAAAATAAGCACGGAACTATAGTCTATACGCGGGGGCTGAGTTTTAAATCGCTTACAATCATCCTATATCAATGAAATTTTAATTAACGCGGCGGATCGGACTTTACATTATACGGACTGAATTGAATTATTCCTGGCTTATGTCATCGGTTATGTAACTATTTCCGTATTAGTTGCGGCGAATCTCACTCTGAGTTTCGAGTTTTATTAATGAGATTGTTTACTTTAATCATACTGAGCGTCCATCTCGATCGGTATGATATTTCATTTGATATTAAGATTAGGAGGCTTAGCTTGTGGTTAGTTGCTAGTTACCCCTTTTCCCCCCGTGTTACAATCTCACCCTCGACACTCTCCAGACATTCCTTCTACCAGCGTGGCGCCAGCATACCGAGAAAGTATGTTACATCTCTACTGAGTATAAACCAGACGCGACATTTTGGAAACCAAATTGATTCTGAATCTGTTTTGAATAAGTAATTACGTGTATGAAGCCGGCGGGCGTAGAAAAGCTATCATGTTCCACTCAGATTTCATCCGAGTAGAGATATGTGTGTTGTTCTACAAAGAGCAAGCACCCGACATGAATTGCTGTGTCTCCGCTTTGATGATATCTCGCCATCGTTTCCTGCCGTCAAACATGAAGCGCAATTCTCTCCACTTCTGCTTTTGCCTGCATTTGCCTTTCTCTCGCTTTTCTCATTGATTCCCTCTGTCCGGTCCGTCCGCTTGTTTGTCTGTCTGTCTGTCTGTCTGTCTGTCTGTCTGTCTGTCTGTCTGTCTGTCTGTCTCTAACCCCCACCCCCACCCTCTTCCTCCTTTATCTCTCTTCCTCGCCTACGTGATTGACCTTTGAAGCAACATCATTCCTTTTGATTCTCGGCTCTTCTGATATTCCTCTGTTCTCGGCTGTGAGTCGAGGTGATTAGTAAATCGCGATGAATTCTAAAGGGATTTATTCATGAAATATGAAATACAAAGAGGGATGCGAAAGGGCGGTAAAGGAACGAGGATGGAACGAAATATTGACGTCAAAATTGTATTCCCTATTCATGTTTCTTTTTCAGTTTCCTATTCGCTTTTACATTCACCGAAGTTAGCATTTACAGGTGGGTAAAAGAAAGGCCGAATAAACGTCTTACATAGCACATTAACTCTGAATTTATAGCATTGTTAGTTTATAAAAGACTACGATAATATATATTTACCTTTTAGGGGGGTGGAGGGAGCCGTTCTTTATTTTTTTCCTTCTCTCTCTTCTTGTCCGCGATTATATATTGCATTT
>NC_061842.1:3103634-3106134 GCF_019202785.1 Penaeus chinensis
TGCATTTAGGGCATAAAATAAAGCTGAACTTATGGATGGCAACATGTCCAGTAAAGAAAAATGTTCTAAAAGAACAATAGAAAATTCCAAAGGAATTGAAGAGGAAATATGACTGAATGTAGATGTTCGTGTCCAGCAGTGGTAACACTGCATGTTTTTTTTTTTTTTTTCTTTTTAATTAATTTTCTTTCTTTATTATTAATAATATTTTTATTATCATTATATATATATATATATATATACATATATATACATACATATATATATATATATATATATATATATATATACACACACACACACACATACATGAATACATGTATGTACATGTGTGTATATATATATATATATATATATATATATATATATATATATATATATATATGTATGTATATATATATGTATATATATATATATATATATATATATATATATATATATATATATATATATATATATATTGCAAACCCACAGGTCGTGTCAAACACTACTGGAGTAAGTTCAGATGTATCGCATTTTAGTCCTTTTGAGGTTGATATTAATTCGACCATATACAATGATTATGCCAAAATTACAATGAAAATACCGGTTTCATTATACAAAAAGTTCATGCAGAGCAGCAAATCATGCTTCCAAACAGGAATTGTAGGTAACAAAATATTGAGCATGGCAAGACAGAGGAGCACTCACACGACCTTTAGATTAAGATCAAACAGTGACCTTCTAAACTGGCTCCTCTTACAGTCTGATCCCGTTATATTAAGTGAAGCTTAAGATTAATCGAAATCATGGTCCCTTTCGCTCATGTTAGAGATCTTTTGGAGCCACATGAAATATAATGTAAAACGCTGTGCGCGTGCGTACATTTAGGTATGAGTGTGTTTGTACGTGTGTATGCATGTCTGTTTTTGTTTGTGCATATGTATGTGCATGTTCTCACTTTGTGCGTGCATCTGTTTGTGCGTGTATGTTTATGTGTATTTGGGTAAATTAGTTTGCGCACGCACACGCGTGTGTATGTTTAAAAAACAACAACTTTTGCTAGGTTAAATGTATAAAATTAATGTTATTATTAATTTTATAATTATGCTTATAAACAATATTTTTATATCATCATAAACTTTTGCCCAAAAGTTATATCATCATGTAGTCACCATAGTGAAATGTGTAAGAAATGCTTTGGTCAATGATATGATTTTCAACCTATTGCAGGCACTCACTTCTCATTAGCAAGATCTACAGAACTGCATACAGGTTAAAACGCACATTAAGATTTTTTTTTTGTATGTGTGTGTGGAGAAGCAGCTGTCCAGTGATTACACCGATAAGAAAAGAAAAAAAAAAAAATAGCAGATTGGACTATTCTGACCGTTCGACCGTAGACTTTTCATCACGTACTTGGTTTATCCCATCACTGCAGTGTTACCCACAGTTTTACATTCGTGTTCCCTTTTACATATGCGAGATCCCACATCAGCCATTTCTTTTGCTTTATTTTCTTTAACTGCATTTTTTGAGACTAAGAAAATCCTATTGAAATATTTGTTCATACTTTATTTGTCTATTTTTCTTCTCCCTCTGCCTGTTTCTCTCTTTTTAAGAATCTGTACTTTATTTACCTGCAGTACAATACCCCAGTTGAAACCACTGCTCTAAATACTGAGCTGTTGTTGCAGAGGGAAAAATCGTGAACTGCGGATTTAAACTGAAAGTGAAACCTGGGATTTAAATTGAATGTGGTGTGCATGTGTATGCGTATGGAGAGGGGCGGGTGTAGACTTTACCTCGTACTTATTTGACTTACCTGTTAATCACTTTACCTGGCCTTCACATATTCTACTTAACAATCGCTCGTCCAACATATCTTGAGTTCGCACACTTGTATGCCCTCTCATACCTGCCTGGCGCTCAACGGCTTTACTTACCGAGCTCACTTAACCTACGTCCTTGCCGTTCACTCTACATGCGCAGCGATCGCATACTTATGAACGCTCACATACTTTACTTACCAGGTCCTGACATTCGTCTCGTAATTAGCATTCATTCTACTTTACAGCGCTCCCTCAATTTATCTACTATACTCACCTGGTACTCCGTTACCTTGCATGGCACTTACTTTACTTGACTGATTGTCTCTTACCTGGCACTAACCTTACATACCTGACACTAAAGCGTAATCATCTGGCGCTTACTTAGTTGTTCACATACTTATCGGTGATCTTTTACCTTATACGGTGTGCATCTACTCTACTTACTTGGCACTTACCTTCCATTCACTAGCTTTACCTACTTTGCATTCATACATCTTGCTTGTTTGGTGCTCACTGACAATACCTGGTACTAACATTACCTACCTTCCTTACCTGGCACGTTACCTGTCTTATTTAACTTGACTCTCAGCTTATCTACCTGCAATCTCGAGACATTACCTTTCTTACCTATCCATCGTTTCCTTGCCTTACCTGATGCTACCTGGCACTCATTTTTCTAATTTACTTAC
>NC_061842.1:3113634-3118634 GCF_019202785.1 Penaeus chinensis
ATAAAAATGTATAACAAAAGGCGTTTCAGATTACCCGCCATTCGGGACTTTAAGGAATGATTTTTTAATGCTACGTAATATGATAGTAGGGTTCAGGTTGCATTTCAAAATGTATATAGACGTGATAGAAAATTACCATATTAGTTGGCACGAAAGTAGAGTGAATAGGATATCAGTTCTCATAATATAAAATAATAATGATAATAATGATAATGGTATTGATATCAGTAGTAGTAGTAATAATGATAATAATAATGATAATGATAATAATAATGATAATAATAATAATAATAATAATAGTAAAAATGATAATGATAATAACGATAACAATAATAATAATAACAATCATAATAATAATAATAATAATAATAATAATAATAACAATAACAACATGAATATAATAATAATAATAACAATAATAGTAATAATAATAATAATAATAATAATGATAAAAATAATAATAATAGTAGTAGTAGTAGTAGTAATAATAATAATAATAATAATAATAATAATAATAACAATATGGATAACGATGATTATAATAATAATATTGATAATGGCGATTGTGATAATAATAGCTCGATCCAAAGAAGACACAGCAAGAGAGTACAACCCACCTTCATTATGGGTTCTGGTTCACTAATGCAACAGACACCAGGAAGGCAATGGTTGCAGATGCACACGATAATATGATTATGTATGCATGATTCACATAGTCCCGACATATGTTTCTTAGTGTTATGGCAACATTGCAACTTTTACAATGGTTTTCCAGTCTTTTTCAGATTGTGTGCTACTGGTGAAATTGTGTGAAACCTACCCACGGACACACACACACACACACACACACACACACACACACACACACACACACACACACACTCAAACTTAAACTCATATAGATACTTAACATTTCTGACATGCATAATTCTACTATACATAATGAAAACAACCTCTGAACTAATAGCATTACACAACACAACTAAATTCATGTCATCAGCTTCGTGAGATAAAGTCTACCATATGCACCTGTCACCCATGACCATATTAGGAACGGATTAAAATAAATGACAACAATACAAAGGCCATAAACGACGTCCTCAAAGACCCCCCCCCCCAAAAAAAAAAAAAAAAAAAAAGAAGAAGCCAAATTGCTCTCTTTATAAAGAGTAATGATTTTCTATATAAACAGTAACAAGCAGGCGATTCAATGTTAATTCAGTGCAATTAACTCTAAGTGCTGGACATGGCATTGCTCGTTTTATTTACTGTGGCCGAGAGAAGTGGAATATGAGAGAACGAGGAATTAATAAAGTTAATAAAAAAAGGCTGTTTGGGGCGAAACACGTTCAGGAATAACAAAACCGGAAGCGTACATGGGAAGAATGGCAAAAAACAATATAGAAATCAAAATGAATAATAGCAAAAATGTAAAGGGATAGCAACGAAGAAGGACATGTGGAAACAAAAGACGGAAGCAAGAGAGAAATATGAATAATAACAAAAGTCTAGAGAGAGAATAACGAATAAATGGACGAAACTTAAGCAGAATTATATTGTAATGATAATGATAAAAATAATAATAGTAATGATAATGATGATGATAATGGTAATAATAATATTGTAAATGATAATAATAATAATAATAATAATAATAATAATAATAACAATAATAATAGTAATAATAATGATAATAATAATAATGATAATGATAACAAAAATAACAATGACAATTATAATAATTATCATGATTATGCTGATAATAGTAATGATAATAATAACAACAACAACAACAACATTAATACTAATAATGATGATGATGATAATAATAATAATAACAATAATGAAAATAGTAATAATAATGATCATAAAAATCATAATAATAATGAAAATGATGAAAAAATTAATACTGATAATTATAATAATGATGATAATAATAATGATAATGATAATGATGACAATAATAATAATATTATTAATAATAATAACAATATTAATAATAATAATAATAATAATAGTAATAGTAATAACAATGAAAATGATAATGATAATGATAATGGTAATAGTAATGATAGTAATAATGTTAGTAATAATAGTAATAATTATAATGATTATGACAATGATAATAATATTTATAAAAGTAATTGAATTATACTGATAATGATAACAACAGTGACGATGTTAATAATAATAACGATAATAATAATGATGTAATAATAACAGTATGTGTAATGATGGTGGTGATCAGAAAATTATAAGGATGACAACAAAATGATAATGACAATAATAGTAGTGCTAGTAGTAACAATGATAATGCTGCTGCGATTGATGATGATGACGACAATAATAATAAAAGTAATAATGATTATTGGAGATATGATTATGAAGGCATTGATAATAGTAATAAATATAACAATGGTAATGATAAGATTTAGGTTATAATACTAGAGATGATAATAATAAGAACAATAATAGTAGTAATAACTGCAGTAATAGTATTAGTAAGAGCAACTATATTAATAGTAATAATGATAATGCTACTGATAATTATAATAATAAATAATAATAATAATGGTAATAATGATAATAATAATAATAACGTTAATGTAGGTAATACTACTGAGAATAGTTACAACAACAATGATGAAAATAATAATAATGAGAATAAAATAATTATAACACAAACAGTGATGATTACGATGATGATAATCAATTATGGATTATATATAGAGACCGATAAAACCAGAAATGTTAGAAATCGGACAAAAATAAGGTCAGCGATAGCAGGTGACCTTTTGTACTTCTCTGTAAAATTGTTTGTCGACCAATGGACTTAATACATTTATTTTTAAAAAGTGATAAAAAGAAGGTAAAAACATAAGCAGCATCGTGTGTGCACAAGAAAACATAAAAAAAAGAAAAGAAAAGAAAAGAAACGAAAAGAAAAATAAAGAAAGAAAAGAAAAAAAAAGACAGAAAGAAAAAGAAAAAGCAAGCAAGAAAAAAGAAAAAAAGAAAAAGAAATATATATATATACATATACATATACAAAACTGCAATTTCTGTTTCAAATTAACTCATTTTATCATTAGTTTATTTTTCTGTCGTTTTCATTATATTTGTTACTTTTGTGTCTTTTCTCTCTCTCTTTCCGTTTCTTCTTTTTTTTCTGAAAAATAAATATAAAATGAAAATGAGCCACACATAACAGAAGAACAGAGAATACATGGATTGCAGAAATAAGTTCAACAGGAAGATAAGAATTAAAAGGATTATAATCATGATGATAATAATAATAAACGTAATAATGTAATGGTGACGATAATAGTGATAATGGGAATAGCTGCAGTAGTTATAATAACAACAATAATAGTAATGGTAATAATAATAGTAGAAATTATAATAATATTAATAATGATAATGGTGATAATGATAATAATATTAATGATAATGATAATAATAATAATAATGATAATAATAATAATAATAATAATAATAATAATAATAATAACCAATAAGAATAACAATAATAATAATAATGATAATAATCATGATAATAATAATAATAATAATAATAATAATAATAATAATAATGATAATGGTAATAGCAATGCTTATAATAATGATAATAATGATAACAGTAATGATTATAATAATCATGACAATGATAATAATAGTTATAGCTATAGTTAACTATAATGATAATAATGACAATAACAATAACAATAGTAATAACAAGAATAATACTGATGATGATAAGAGTAGCAATAGTTAAAATAAAACTAATGATATAAAAATCATAATAGTGGTAATCATTTCGATATTTACAATTACAATAAATAAATGAGAAAACATTAAGCTCAGTCAAAAAAGAAAAAGAAAAAAAAAAGTATCGTATCAAGCATAATTATACCAATAACTTCATTACTGATGATAATGATTTTCGAGTCAACAAAAACATCCCAGACATAAAATATAGGAATAATAAGAAACATAAAGAGTAATAATGCTAAAGAACACAAGATATGCAAATGATATGCAAAAGAAGAAAATAGGTGCAACCACAGTAGAGCGAGATAAAAAGAAAATGAGGAGAACCGGAGGAGAACAATAAATCACACGAAAGAACAGCAAACCGAGAAAGAAAGAGAGAAAGAGAGAAATTATAACATCACCGAGCGAGAGAACACATACACGCACGCACGCCCACACGCACGAACACACACACACACACACACACACACACACACACACATACACACACACACACGAAAGAACAGTAAAGCAGAGAGACAATAACACGAGAACAAGCGAGAGCGAGCCCGGCCCGGGAGATCCGCCCGGCGTTCTGAAAGCAACACAATCACCGGAGTAAGCTCAGGAATAGCCAATGATGAATGGCAGATGAGGCATCGCCGATATTCTTAATCACTCGGGGAACGGTGAAATACTCTGCTCTGTTGCGTAATTCCCTTGGCCTAATCCGTGGCGCGCGATCCATCTGTCTCCCGCAGCGCCGGATTAACGCTGAGCTACACTCCTCTTGACGACCGAACAAAGGCGGGAGTCGCTGATTCCAAGAACCCTTTTCTTCTGAAATCCCCGCTGAGGAAAAAAAAAAAAAACGACAGTGATCATGAGCCAGCATCGTGGAGTGACGAAAACGATAAAAATAATGACTTGGAAGTTCTCAGCATCATGTAGTTATTTGGCCAGTGAGTTTACCGCATTACCGGGCCGGCGCAGGAATGTTAATAAAGCAGGCCGTTTGGGGACAACAGAGAGACATGCATTATTTATCCGGCGTGCACTTAATTGCAATGATCTTATTCATAGTCATGGATACGACGGAATTCTTTCGTGTCAAGTAGAGATCACTGGGAAAGGAATGCGTGAATTTACAAGAAGAGTGATAATTGATAAAAATAAGAAAATAAAATAAAGATAGGAAGTGATCAGGATTATATTTCTATTGAGTTGCACGTTCCTCTCTTTATATA
>NC_061842.1:3141134-3146134 GCF_019202785.1 Penaeus chinensis
AAAGTTAGATTAACTTCGTGGGGACTATTCTGAAAAGGAAGAAGGCACTTACGAGAAGGACGTTGGGTAGGAGAGCAAGGGGAAGGAAAGTATCTGTGTGTTTACGATGCGCGGCGTCGAGAAAAAAAAAAAAAAAAAAAAAAAACTCATGAGGAAAATTACGATGAAGATTGAGCGATGTTGGAGGAAAATGACGAATTGGATGAAATATGAGGTGGGCGTGAGGAAGCGACAACGAGGGGAAAGCGTCGAGGCGATTTGCTGCGGCGGATGAGGGGAAGGCGAGAGAATCCCGCCAGCCGCCATCCATGAGGAGCGCCGGGGATCATGAGGAGAAGGAATTAATGAGGTGTGAGTTGTGGCAGCTCAATGGGGGAGGGGGGAGGGGGGGGGGAGGAATCGATGCCGGCGCGAGGACAAGGCGAGGATAAAGAACAGAGCTGGGGAGAATCCGGAGAGACTTAGTGACTGTGAGAGAGCTTACGGGGATCCTTGCGGACGCCGGGATGGTAAAGGTTCTAGGTGAGGACGGTAATGGCCGGCTGCCGGCCGGGGGGAGGGGGGCAGCAGGAATCCAGGAAAGAAATATATATATATATATATATATATATATATATATATATATATATATAAATAAACACACACACACACACACACACACACACACACACACACACACACACACACACACACATATATATATACACTGTATATATATATATATATATATATATATGTACATGTGTATATATATATATATATATATATATATATATATATATATATGTGTGTGTGTATGTGTGTGTGTGTGTGTGTGTGTGTGTGTATGTGTGTATGTGTGTATGTGTGTATGTGTGTATGTGTGTGTGTGTGTGTGTGTGTATGTGTGTATGTGTGTATGTGTGTGTGTGTGTGTGTGCGTGTGTGTGTGTGTATGTGTGTATGTGTGTATGTGTGTGTGTGTGTGTGTGTGTGTGTGTGTGTATACTACAGCAACAGACAACCTGTAGCTGCAAAGAAAAAAAAACGAAAAGTTTCCGAAATGTTTTAATCCTTTTAGAAGCGAAGACGACCTTGAAATCCTATCAAGCTTCTTCACCGCCTTCCACAGGGGAAGAGCGAGAAAAAAAGGAATATATATGTGAGTGAGTGTGTGTGTGTGTGTGTGTGTGTGTGTGTGTGTGTGTGTGTGTGTGTGTGTGTGGGTGTCTACACTGACAGACAGACAGGCAGGCAAGACACTTAGAGAGCATTAGAGCGGAAGGAGATAATCATCCTAGTCGACGACGAAACAGAAAAGAATATCAATGAATTATTTCGTCTCACGCCAGAGAGCAGAGATGAAGCCAAAATAAACTACTGTACAATATAAGAAACAAAGTTCATCGCAGAGCTTATAAAAAATGTCACTGTGTCAACAAGAGAAAAGCTAGACTTTGCATTAGACTCAATGTAAGTGAATGTAAATAAACGTCAAATTGATGCATAAATAAAATACATGACAGGATATGGCGGACAACCTACAAAAGAAACGCACTGGCGGTTCCTGTTTCAGAAGTTTAGAAAGACTCACCTTGTCAATGAGTTTGATCATGTGCGTATAAGAAAGAGGCCAAATCACACGTAGATCATGATGATTAGTCAAGTGTGAAAATACTTGTTTACAGCGTCTGTGATTGGAAGCATATTTCCGGGTAAGTGAAGGAGAGACGAGAATGTATCAGCACTTTGAGCAAACTTTATACTGGACGGAAGACATTGTGCCAGTATTTGCTTGACTGAGAAAAGAATTACAAGGTACTAACTCTATCAATAGACGGTTATTTGTGTTAAACAGATTTTTCATGTAGTGATTCCATTCTTGTAAAACGAGTTTAGGGAAGGGAATTGGCATCACCGTTTTCTCTGTTATTTGACTGAAAGCGTCGATTGATTTTCTAGCAACGTGTTCAGGACTTGAAAAAAAAAAATATACAGGCGAACATGAGGTACATACACACTTCAAAAAAAGGCACTAACGCTCTCGAGAATTAAGAAAAAATGAAAGGAAAGGGAGATAAAAAAAAAAAAAAAAAAAAAAAAAAAGAACAGATCAAATTTTAGCTTCTAACGCCATTGCAATTACCACTTATCGGATGTTGAAGAATTTCCAATGATTTTTTGTATGGATTCTGCCACTTTCAGAAACACGCATCGACAAATATAACATTGGATCGTTAACTCTTGCATATAACTCTCTTCAACGCCAAGGGGCATATAGTGGTAGTTGTAAGTGTGGTCGTGGTAGCTGCAGGTGCGGAACAGAGGTAGTTGTAATTGTGGACATGGTAGTTTTAGCTGTCGGTTATACGTAGTTTAAGTGGTGGTTAAGCGGTAGTAGTTCTCTTGGTAGTTGTAAGTCAGACGTAGTGTTGGAAACGCTTTTTTGGCTTCGTTGATATATCGATTTTTATGACTTTTTTCACATTCCCTCTACCAGTACGATAGCGAATGGCATCGTCACTGCACACACATAATTGACAGCAGCTTTTATCTGCTTACTTTGACATGCGAACCTGATTTTTATCATTCGTGTCTATCCATTTCTCTCTCTATCTGTCTCACTCTGTTTTATCTGGTGTACGGTCTTTTAGCCTCAAATAATGCATGCCCTAAATGAAGGGCACATGAAAAAGCTTTACAAAAATTGTGTAATGATTAACTGTTTTTGAAGGAATGCTAATATATATATATATATATATATATATATATATATATATATAAATATATGTATGTATGTATATATGTACTGTATGTATGTATATGTATATGTATATATATTTTTATATATATACATATATAAATATATGTGTGTGTGGGTTTATCTGTGTGTGTATACATATATGCATACACACACACACACACACACACACACACACACACATATATATATATATATATATATATATATATATGTATATATACAATATATACATATATATATATATATATATATATATATATATATATATATATATATATGTGTGTGTGTGTGTGTGTATATGTACAATATATACATACATGTACACATATACACGTGTGGGTATATATATATAGACATATATATATATATATATATATATATATATATATATATATATATATATGTATGTATGTATGTACGCATATATTCATATAATTTGTGTGTATATATATGTATATATATATATATATATATATATATATATATATATATAAATCTGCACGTATTTATGTGAGAGACTGCGTCTTTATTCTCGACTCATTCGTATTTCATAAACACCCCACAGGCATCGAATGTTGAGACGAAAAGTGGCAAAATGCTATAATGGCATATATTACACCTCTTTCCCTTCTTGCTGTGGTTGCGAACTTACTCGACCTGAAAGGCTAGACTAGACACAGCAAGGAAGAAATAAATGAAAGAAAAAGGCGAAAATATATATTCAAGAAAATCCCATACACGTGACGTGTGAGTCCTGTTGGAAAAGATGAGGCTAGATAATTCACTCAGTATTTGCGTTGATGGTAGATGCATCCAAGTAATAGCAGTGAAAAAGCGACTTACGGCAGACAGTGAATAATAGGTCAATAGGTCAATAATAAGTCAGCTTGATGAATGCAGAGGCGCTGCTCAAATGGGCCGCGCAGAAATCCGTTCACTGATATATACATTTTATACATGCAGAAAAATACATTGACAAAATGTGTTAATGAGAAGCGAGGTATAACCGGAACTACAACAACAAAGGTTTCGTTCTGGTTGGAATAATATATCCTGTAGCGGGTTATTCAAAATGCAGTTCTGGAAAATGTAGAAAATGTAGCTTCGACAGAGGCAATAGTTTTCATAAAGGTATTTCCCCTACGACACCTGCGTTTGACTTCTCAAGGCGATATGTCATTTTCTCGCCATAAGATCGGGCTCAAGCCAACAGTCGGAGCACAGGCATTTTTACGACCGCCGCGACGGGATATTGAACCCGGTCCATTCCAGTGCTCTAAACACTGTACTATCGCAGCAATCCCCATGCTTATCTGTCTATCTATCTGTCTATCTATCTGTCTATCTATCTATCTATCTATCTATCTATCTATCTATCTATCTATATATCTATCTATCTACACACACACACATAAATATATACATATATATATATATATACATATATAGGTATGTATACATATATATATATATATATATATATATATATACATATATAGGTATGTATACATATATATATATATATATATATATATATATATATATATATATATATATACACACACACACAGCCCCACACAAAGACACACACACACACACACACACACACACACACACACACACACACACACACACACACATACACACATACAAACACACACACACACACACACACACACACACACACACACAGAAACACACACACACACACACACACACACACACACACACACATACACATTCACACACACATATATATATATATATATATATATATATATATATACATATATATCGACACGTAGATAAATACAAAGAATATTAGATTTCTATTCTAGTATGATAGCCACCACTACCACTATTTTATTAGAAAAACAGGGAAAATATATCTCCTTCAAGTGAATTGATTATCTTAATAATATTAAAGTCATAACTCCTATAATAAAGGAATAAAGTAAACTAATGTTATATATATCATATCTATCTATCTAGCTATCTACATGTTTATGCACAAATATATATAATTTGCATAATTAGGGCAACTCAAACCTAGATACAGTAGTGGGTGAGTCTCCATAGATACGATGGTGGGTTGAAAATCACCAACAATGATTGCCTAATCAACTACTCCCCTGCGGAAAGATCATGGGTCACTTAACTGCATGATGTCTGTCAATTAGGGGAATTTGGGAGAATAACCTAAAAGGCATAAACGGGGCATCACAATGTTGTCATGTAGTGTCCGCGCCCGGTGGCA
>NC_061842.1:3163634-3166134 GCF_019202785.1 Penaeus chinensis
GACCCCTATAAATCACTGATTGCCACTTACTCGCTATTTCAGGCGTTCTATCTATGAATTATGATGCCACATGAATCGCATGACGAAAACCCGATACAGTTACGGAGAACATAATTGTATGTGTTTTCGTGTGTGTGTGTGTGTGGTTGTATGTGTGTGTGTGTTTGTGTGTGTGTGTGTGTGTGTGTGTGTTTGTGTGTGTGTGAGTGTGTGTGTGAGTGTGTGTTTGTGTGTGTGTGAGTGTGTGTGTTTGTATGTGTGTATGTGGGTGTGTGTGAGTGTGTGTGTGTATGTGTGTGTGTGTGTGTGTGTGTGTGTGTTTGTGTGTGTGTGAGTGTGTATGTTTGTATGTGTGTATGTGGGTGTGTGTGAGTGAGTGTGAGTGTGTGTGTGTGTGTGTGTGTGTGTGTGTGTGTTTGTGTGTGTGTGAGTGTGTATGTTTGTATGTGTGTATGTGGGTGTGTGTGAGTGAGTGTGAGTGTGTGTGTGTGTGTGTGTGTGTGTGTGTGTGTGTGTGTGTGTGTGTGTGTGCGCGCGCGCGCGCGCGTGTGTGTGTGTGTGTGTGAGTGTGTGTTTGTCTGAGTGTGAGAATGTGTGTTTGTATGTATGTGTGTGTGTGTGTGTGTAGTGTGTGTGTGTGTGTGTGCGTGTGTGTTTGTGCCGGGATGGAATGGTAAAATAAGAGATGTTGGATAAGAAAAAGAAAAAATAAATACGAGGAAAAAATAAAACATATGGGAAAGAATGAAAACACGAATTACGAGACCGAAAAAGCCAAAATAGCCCTTTAGGTATCTTCCAAATGAGCTCGTGAATAAACCACATTGCCATACTATCGCTCTCCTTCTTAAATGGCTAAAAAAGGCCTAAGAAATTGTAGAATTCGATAAATCTTGATTCCGAATACATATTCTGAACCTTGGAAAGTGCTAATAATAGAAGAAAAAAAAAACTAAAATAAAACTAAAATGACTTAAACGAAACAAATGACAAATGCACACTAGTATTTGCTCGGTAGAATTTTTCAAGTTTTGATAAGCAGCCCGTCTTGTAATAAAACATTTCGTGGCACAAGTGATTTCTTGCGCTTTGTTTGTTCGTTTGCAGTTCTCTGGTCTTGATAACATGCGCGTTCTGAAATGACCTTGTGCGATACTTGGCTGCTCCCCGAATGTGCGCTGATGCAGTCGTGTGTGTGTGTGTGTGTGTGTGCGTGTGTGTGTGTGTGTGTGTGTGTATGTATGTGTGTGTGTGTGTGTGTTTGTGTGTGTGTGTGTGTGTATGTGTGTGTGTGTGTGTGTATGTGTCTGTGTATGAGTGTGAAATTAAGTGTTAGCGTGAGTGTGAATGTGAGTGTGTATATGTATATATACAAGCCTGATTGGATGCCCTTCCTGATCAACCGCGGTTCGGCGCTCTAGCACTTATGCCACGGCGGTGACTTCCCTTCGACACCTGCGTTTGACTTCTCAAGGCGATGTGTCGTTTTCTCGGGCTCGAACCAGCAGTTAGAGCGCAGGCATTTTTTACGACCGCCGCGACGGGGAATTCAACTCGGGACCACGAGGGTCGGAGTGCGCTAACCACAGGACTATCGCGGCAGTATGTATATGTATATATATATATATATATATATATGTATGTATATATGGCTTCAAACCTTTCTTGTCCTCAGAATATTTACTCCGTGTTCCTTAGTACTTCTTGCTTTTTTATCGTTTATTTTGCGTCTTGTTTTAGTCATTGCTCAGTTCTTCTCATTTCCTGCTCTTGAGCCGGAAACCAGTTGTGAATCTTTCCTTTTACTTGTTCTATAATTGCTAACGTTACTGTTGTTTTTCCCCTATCTCAGCTTATCCGTACGCGTGATAATTTCCTGCTCTCAAGGCACAAATAATGTCAAAGGATAATGGGCTGTTTAACTAGGTATAATCATAAGAACTCTTATAGAAGGATTTACTAGTGAATCGATTCCAGCTGCAGGGGTTATGGTGGCTGTTTTTCAGCTGTTAGAAAGATAGATACCTGACCCACAGCGACTTTATTGCAGTGGAGAATAGAGTATTATGTTTTGATGTGTATGCATACATGTATTTATATATAAATGTATATAAATATTTTACATGTGTATATAACACACACACACACACACACACAAACGCGCGTGCGTTCATGCGTGAGTACGAGCGCGTCCTTGCGTGTGTATGTGTATATGTATGTGTGTATGTGTGTGTGTGTGTGTGTGTGTGTGTGTGTGTATGTGTGTGTGTGTGTGTGTGTGTGTGTGTGTGTGTGTGTGTGTGGGTACACACACACACACATACACATTGGGATTTGCAATAGCGAAAAAGTAATTCTTCACTCATTTATGAATTTATAAATCACATAACTATCATCTACTATTTTCCAAGAAATTATATTTTATACTCCATTTGACCAAGACCGAAAGACTGCAGTGCGGTCCACCAGAAATATCAGCCTGAAAGAAAAAAACGAAACT
>NC_061842.1:3178634-3183634 GCF_019202785.1 Penaeus chinensis
ATCATATCCTAAAATGTAAATTCTGAAAGAGCAAAGCAAAGGCGTTAACAATGGTAAATATATGTAGTGACTGCATTTCAACATTCATTGTTTAATTTCAAGCATGTTTAAATTCTTACAACTTCCCTTCCATTCTCCTCCCAACTCCTTTCTGCTTGCTCCCCCCACCCCACCCCACCCCCCTCCCGTACCCAAACCCCTGTCCCTGTAACCTTTCACATACCCCCAAACCCCTCCTTACCCCACCCTGGATTCCCTTACCCATCCCCCTACCCTATCCCTAAATACCCACTGCTTGCTCCCACCCCCAACCCCACCCCTTCCAAAAAATCGGCATTAACTCCGGCAATAGATAAGATGACGGTGCAAAAGAAACCCTTTGTGAAATAATGGGCCATGAATCACTGCCCGGATGTGAGATACCGGAGAAGGCAGAACAGGGGAAGAGGGAAGGAGGAAGGGAAGAGGAGGAGAATGAGAGGGAATGAAAGGGGGAAGGGAGGAGGAAGGGAAGAGGAGGAAAATGAGAGGAAATGAAAGGGGGAAGGGAGGAGGAAGAAAGGGGAAGGAGGAGGAGAGGGAATGAAAGGGGGAAGGGAGGAGGAAGGGAAGAGGAGGAAAATGAGAGGGAATGAAAGGGGGAAGGGAGGAGGAAGGGAAGAGGAGGAGAATGAGAGGGAATGAAAGGGGGAAGGGAGGAGGAAGGGAAGAGGAGGGGAATGAGAGGGAATGAAAGGGGGAAGGGAGGAGGAAGGGAAGAGGAGGAGAATGAGAGGGAATGAAAAGGGGAAGGGAGGAGGAAGGAAGGGGAAGGAGGAGGAGAGGGAATGAAAAGGGGAAGAGAGGAGGAAGGAAGGGGAGGGAGGAGGAGAGGGAAGGAAGGGAAAGGAAGGAAGGAAAGGAAGGGAAGGGGAGGGAAACAAGGGAAGTGTTAAGGAGAAGTTAAGGTTAAGGTTAAGGAAAGAAGAGCATGAGAGGAGAAGGAAAGGGAAGGGAAAAGAGTAGAAGGAGAGGGAAGGAGGGAGAGAGAAAGAAGGAGAGGAGAAGGGGAGGGAAAGAAGCGAATGGGAGAAGAAGAAGAGGGAAAGGGTGAGAAAAGGAGGAGAGGAGAAAGGCGAGGAGAAGGTGAGGAGAGGAGGAGGCTGGAAGGAGGGGAGAAGAAGGGATGACTTGAGGAATGGCAGGAGAAGAAGAAGGAAAGGAGGAAAAGGAGAGAGGCAGGGTAAGGAAGGAAAGGAAGGAGGGGAGAAGAAGAGGGAAATAATAGAAGGGGGAATAAGAAGAGGGAAGCAAGAAAACGGAAAGTAGAGAGAGGAAGAGAAGAGGAAAGGGGGGAAAGGACAGGAATAGCAGTAGAGAGGGAAAGAAGGCGAGGAGAAGAAAGGAAAACTAAAATTCAGGAAGTAATGAAAAGGAGAAGAAAAGAGAAGAAAGAGAGAGAAGGAGTGGGAAGAAAGAGGACGTAGGATATAAATAAAGAGGAGTAAGAAAATAATGGAGAATCAAAAGGGAGGAAGGAAAATGAACGAATGATATAAGAAAAGTCTGGGACACGAAAAGGTTAAAGATAAAATAATTCAAGATAAGAGAGAGGAGAGAATAGGCAAGTGTAAAGGGAAAAGAGAGAGAGAAAAGAGGTAGACGAGAACAGGGGAAAAGAGAGAGAAAAAAGATGGAGAAGAAAACAGGGGAAAGGAGAGAGAAAAAAGATGGAGAAGAAAACAGGGGAAAAGAGAGAGAGAAAAGAGGGAGAAGAAAACAGGGGAAAAGAGAGAGAGAAAAGAGGGAGAAGAAAACAGGGGAAAAGAGAGAGAAAAAAGATGGAGAAGAAAACAGGGGAAAAGAGAGAGAGAAAAGAGGGAGAAGAAAACAGGGGAAAAGAGAGAGAGAAAAGAGGGAGAAGAAAACAGGGGAAAATAGAGAGAAAAAAGATGGAGAAGAAAACAGGGGAAAAGAGAGAGAGAAAAGAGGTAGACGAGAACAGGGGAAAAGAGAGAGAAAAAAGATGGAGAAGAAAACAGGGGAAAGGAGAGAGAAAAAAGATGGAGAAGAAAACAGGGGAAAAGAGAGAGAGAAAAGAGGGAGAAGAAAACAGGGGAAAAGAGAGAGAGAAAAGAGGGAGAAGAAAACAGGGGAAAAGAGAGAGAAAAAAGATGGAGAAGAAAACAGGGGAAAAGAGAGAGAGAAAAGAGGGAGAAGAAAACAGGGGAAAAGAGAGAGAGAAAAGAGGGAGAAGAAAACAGGGGAAAAGAGAGAGAGAAAAGAGGGAGAAGAAAACAGGGGAAAAGAGAGAGAGAAAAGAGGGAGAAGAAAACAGGGGAAACGAGAGAGAAAAAAGATGGAGAAGAAAACAGGGGAAAAGAGAGAGAGAAAAGAGGTAGACGAGAACAGGGGAAAAGAGAGAGAAAAAAGATGGAGAAGAAAACAGGGGAAAAGAGAGAGAAAAAAGATGGAGAAGAAAACAGGGGAAAAGAGAGAGAGAAAAGAGGGAGAAGAAAACAGGGGAAAAGAGAGAGAGAAAAGAGGGAGAAGAAAACAGGGGAAAAGAGAGAGAAAAAAGATGGAGAAGAAAACAGGGGAAAAGAGAGAGAGAAAAGAGGGAGAAGAAAACAGGGGAAAAGAGAGAGAGAAAAGAGGGAGAGAAAAGATGGAGGAGAGAGCAGGGGGAAAGAAAGAGAGAAAAGAGGGAGAAGAAAACAGGGGAAAAGAGAGAGAGAAAAGATGGAGAAGAAAACAGGGAAACAGAGAGAGAGAAAACGAAATGAGAGGGACAGGACACAGAAAGGGTAACGTGGACGTAAAGGAAGAGATAAGTGAATAAGGAAAAGGAGAAGAAGAAAGAAGGAATAGGATGGAAGGGAGACTAACAGAAGAAATTAACAAGTAAAGGAAGAGGATGAACGTGTGTAAAAGAAGAGATAATAAATAGGGCGATTGGAAAGAAAGGGAAGACTAAGGAGGTTCAAAAAAACACAAAAAAAAAAAAACGGATAACTAGAGAAAAGGAGAAATGAAGCAGGAAAAAAGAGGAAGATGGAAGGAAGTAAATGAAGTTACCGTGAGTACGTACGCGTGTATGTATGTAACTATAAATACGCGTGTGTGTCTGTATCTCCTTATTCATCTGTCAAGAAGGTGTGACTGTTAATTGGTGAGCATTTGTTTTTGTTTTTGATTTTATGAGTGTTTATGGACATAAGTGTTAGAGTTTGTCTGTGTGTGTATCCGTAAATGCACGTTGGTCTGTGTGTATGTGTGTCTGGATGGGCCCTTTTTGTGTGCGTCCTCTTATAAGCGGATGTCTCTCTCTCTCTGTATGTGTCTGTGAGCGTGTATCCGCATGTGTATGTTTGTGTGAGCTGATGTACGCGTATGTCTGTATGTAAATGCGTCTATGTGTGCAGGCGTATGTGTGTGTTCATATGTGTGTGCATGTTTTTTCTCCGTATATATACGTGTATCGCTATGCGGGCATGTGTCCGTATGTGCACCTGTGGCTGTATGCCCACATGTTTGTGTCCATTTATGCGCGCTCGCGTGTGTGTATCCGTACTCGGAATGCAACGAGTATCAAGAGAACATGGAGATTTAATGGCCTCATGAATCCGGGCGGCGGAGACCAGGACAAAGACAACACTGGGGTTGGCGGAGCAAGGAGACAGTCCGATAGCGTCTTGCTGCAAGATGGGGAGGCTTGGGGGAGGGGGTAACAGGGAGGGGGAGGGAGTAAGAGGGATGAAGAGGGGTACTAAGAGGGATCTGGGAGGGTTGGGGTCGGGAGGGGTGAGATGAGGGATGGGGGAGGGGGTAAGAGGGAGGGGGGAGGGGATAAGAGGGGTGCTTAGAGGGATCTGGGAGGGTTGGGGTAGGGAGGGGTGAGATGAGGGACGGAGGAGGGAATAAGAGAGATAGAGAGGAGTACCAAGAGGGATGAGGAGGGATGGAGAAGGGACGGACGAGGGAGTAAGAGGGATGGAGGAGGGAGGGCTGAGATGTGGAGCGGAGGAGTGAGTAATAGGGAAGGGGAGGAGGAATAAAGAGGAATGAGGGAGAAAGAGATGACATTATGGGCGAAGGAGGATGCAAGTGGGATGGAGAGGACCCACAAAGAGGGGTGAGATGAGGAGGGACGGGGGAGCGTGATAAGAGGGTTGAATCAGAGTACAAGGAAAGATAAACGAAGAATGGTGGAGGGAGGAATGCTATGTAGGACGGAGGAGGAGGGAGTGAGAGGCATGGGCGAGGAAACACAAACAACTCAATCACAAGCCTCACAAACAACTTTCAAGCACTGGGGTCTGGGGTCCGCTTCCCATGGACCGTGTATTGGGGTCACAGAGAGCGCACCATGAGAGCAGATGGAATGAGGAAGCAAGAATCGGAGAGATGCAGGAGCTCGGAGGTAAATCATAGGGTCATGAATATGTAGATGGAGTCAGCAGCCTGCATGAGCTACTTCAAGTTAATCTCAAGTTTTGGCGTACAATTCTCCGCGGGAGATTCCCTCCGGCGCCGCCTGTTTATTACCGCCATCTAGCGGCGACGTGCATATATTGGGGCGATGTCGGGGGGAGGAGGGGGGGGGGGGGGAAGAGCGAGAGACAAACGTTTTGAAAAGGAGAGAACAGAAAAATAATATGAAGAGAGAGAGAAAGATTTCTAAACACTATATATATATATATATATATATATATATATATATATATACATATATATATATATGCAGAATAGATAGATAGATAGATATATAAGTAGATAGATATATAGATAGATAGATAGATAGATAGCAATACATTTGTGTGTGTACATACATACATACATACATACATACATACATATATACATACATATATATATATATATATATATATATATATATATATATATATATAGAGAGAGAGAGAGAGAGAGAGAGAGAGAGAGAGAGATAGATGGATAGATAGACAGACAGATATATATGTATATAGAAAGATATATATAGATAGATAGATAAATGTATA
>NC_061842.1:3208634-3211134 GCF_019202785.1 Penaeus chinensis
AATCCCGAACGTTTGTCATCGGCAGCCGAGATCCCGCGGAACTTTGTCCGAGCCGTTGCGAAGAATATACGAAGCATTGTGTTCCTTTTCTCGCCATTTTACGTATTGTACCAGAATATGAATACTTTGGACTCAGGGAGGAAATTCGACGGAGGAGATGGTACAATTCCATCTCAATTGCGTCAACTTTTTGCCTCGCTGAATTCCGTCTGGCTGAACGCTTGTAGATACTCTCTTGTTTGGAAGAGCGCGGGTACTGGCGCGCGTAGAAAAGGGAAACGGGTATTATAGTCCCACTTTTGTTTTTATTGTGGTGTTTTTTAAATTTCATTTCCCTCTATTTAGATTGGATTATTTGCATTTTGATAGTTTCTTCCTGTTCTATCGTTGAAGAGATTTCCGTTTTTATATCCCATATATGATGATAATATTTCGGATTCATTTCAACAACACAAGTAAGGGGAAACGACGTATAAATTTTCTGTTTTCTTTGTTCCATTCTCCCTAGATTTACAGAAAGTCTTGGAGTTATGGACTAACTGCGTATCCTAGAAAATTTTATACGATAGTCAAAGCGTTCACATCGGTATAAATCTAAAAAAAAAAAAAAAAAAAAAAAAAAAAAAAAACACGCTTTCACATAATAGCAACATATAATACGAATTGAGATGCTAACTTACCCTATAAATTTTATAAGTCTTATACCCCAAGCAAAAAAAAAAAAAAAAAAAAAAAAAAAAAAAATATAACAGACAAAAATACGTAAAAATTTTTTTTCTTTGTGCTAGAAAAATATTAAGCGAATGACTAACAAGATAATTAAAACAAAGAGAAAAAAAACTTTCACAAATCAAATTAAAAACAGTTCAACTTTAGCAGAAGTAAAAAACCTTAAGACTTTTATTCTAATACTTAAAAAATGAGAGATTCATTCCTATGAACTACTGATATTGTTTTAATCATACAGTAATATCTGTACTAGTCTGCGAATGCTCATATTTTAAAACTATTGATGCTCCGGAAAGATTTTCTTTTTTACGTTAAAAAAAGACAAAAAATCTAAGCTGTATCCATATCACTTGCAACTGTTTTTCTAATTATAGAATATTACCAGTATTTTTTTCTGTCAATTCTCTGTTCTTGCTGTTTCCATTAATTTAGCAGACAACTCTCTACGAGAAGGTTATTCGCTTTTACGGTAAATAACTTAATGGTGTTATAAGCTTTGTGTATCAATATGGAGAAAACGGTTCAAGTCTTGTGCACGGGCTCGATCCCAGTATCATTCTGTTTCAGATTTGTTGAGTTTTGCATCCCCCAAATTATATTTTGTTCTGTTTGTTTCTGTATCTTTTTTATAGCCATGGTCAATAATTAGATGCATTTGAAGTTTAAGAAGGTTCCGTAACGAGAGTGGAAACCCTCACTAGGCTCAGCCAATCTTTGTACAAACTCATGTACTATGTATAATTTTATCTGGCAATATAAAATAATCACTATTAATATCAACATTAACCGCGGATACAGAAACACCTTTGTCATAGATTTCTCTCCATTTGTGACTACTTCCATTTAGTTTGAAGACGCTCTTCTTAAACTTATTGAACAAAAGATCCTGATCAGATTCTGTAAAGTTGAAAGGTTCCCTCCGTAGGTGCATTATATTCGGGTTCTTTCACTACGGCTGAAAGCGTTGTTTAGGGGCGGCAATAGAAGCAGGGTATTGCAATAGGGAGGAAGCTTGCATGTTTATCTGTGCAGGTTTATCCTTTATTGTTGTTATCCCTACTATTGCTTCACATCAATAATTTACATGTATCCTATTTGAGGGTGAGTGGTGTTTACACCTCGTGAGTTATAATCCAGCACTGAATAATAATTGCGTCGATTTATTGAGAGTGATAGTTTGTGCAAGTGGTATTAGGTAATACTTTACAAACAGGGATAAGCGTAATACAAGTGATGATCTAAAACAAGAGCCGTAGTCTGTGCGTTTCACTGAAGAGCTAACACCACCCCGCGGTATTTCTAGATTAAAGATCGTTCAGTAATAGTAGATAAAGTAATTAAAATCATTGCCTGAATGCTTCTTTACTCTTTTGGTAATTATTACCCAGGAAAAGTGATGAAAATGAGTTTACTTGGAAAAAAATAGTGGATATTTGTCAATGACATCAAATAGAACAATTCATTTTTTTCCGAGGCAACAACAACTGTGATCTTTAACTTTTAAATTTCACGTAATTAATTAATCCAAAGATTAATCAACCTTTTGGCGAAACGATGATCTAAATTTCTTTACAGAATATCATATATAAAATACATATCAGAAATTGAAACTAATCCTTCGTGTATTAAAACTCGGCGTCAATCATGTGAAACAAACTGGGAATTTTCTTCTTTCAGAAGCTTTAATTTTGATCTCTTTTAATATTTTAGCGCGATATCTTTTTCGAGAACAAATTTTAATCCACATGATGCAGACAACGTATACTAGTTT